>NC_136483.1:110351698-110581698 GCF_053919585.1 Euprymna scolopes | reverse complement strand
ATATATATATATATATATATATATATATATTAGATTTTTTCCTTTTATATTCCTTCATTATTTCTCTGCCTGTTAACGTCACTTCCTGTTTTTCCATCATCTCGTTCATTTTGTTTTTTACTTTCGTCTAATATATTTTACTCTCTCATTTTTTCTCTTTCTTTTCCTCTCTTCCTCTCTATTCCTCTCACTATTAATTCGCACTTTCTATTCTGCTTATATTTTCCCATTTCTCTTTGTCTTTCTTTCTATCATTTCTTCACCTACACGTTTTTTTTTCCTTTCATTATTTCGTTCTTGCTTTTCTTCTATTTTAAGTAATTACTTGTTTGTCCTCTCTCCCCATCTTTCTTTTTCCATCTGTTTTCATTTTCTTTATTTCTTTCCGATTATTCTTTTCGCCTCTTTCGTTTTCTATTATCGTCCGATTTCGTTCAGTCTTTATAGTTTTTTTCTTTTCGCTTATCCTTTCTTTCTTTCTTTCTTTTTTCTTTCTTTATCAACGTTATTTCGTTACCTTATGTTTACTTCATTCTCGTCTTTTTTCCTTCTTTCTTTCTTTCGTTCGTTCGTTCGTTCTTTCCCTCGGTGTTTCCTTATTTCTTTTCCCTCTTCCCCATAAAAAGACATTTGCATTAGTTCAATTATCAACATCGTATAATTAAAAAATAAGGTAAATAAAAATCTCTCCCTCTCTTTCTATCTCTTTCTCTCTATATATATTCATTTATACACACACACACACACACACACACACACACACACACACACACACACACATATACATATATATATATATATATATATATATATATATATATATATATATATATATATATATACATATATATATCCACGTGCATATATGTTTCGTCTTAATTAGACACAATACTATTGGTAGATAAGGCTATACAACTGGATGCTGGATTCAAATGTTGGAAAAACTCATCCTTAACTTCCATTTCTTTTATTGTTTTCTTTTTCCATTTATCTATCTATCTATCTATCTATCTATCTATCTATCTATCTATCCATCCATCCATCTATCTATCTATCTATCTATCTATCTATACGTTTGTCTGTCTGTCTGCCTTTCTACATTTAAACTTATCTGTTATACTTTTGTATCCTTCATTATTTAGCTTTCCCTCTTGCTTTCTTCTTTTTTTCCTTCACCGTTTCATTTTTACTACTTCGCATTCATACTATTCTTTCCCTCTTTTCTTTCTTGAGGCTTTCTTTCTTTCTTTCTTTCAATTTTACCGTTGTTTTTTCTTTCTTTCTTTTTTGTTTCTTTAATTCCTCTTCTTTACTTTCACTTTCTCGACACATTGAGATAAAAAATAGAAAAGGAGAGGGAGAGAAACGCATAAGGTCACTTAAAAACCGATCACTGTTCTAGTATTACATTATCAACACTCCTTATCTCCTTCACTTATTTTATTAATTTTCTCTTTCTCTAATATTTGCTTTTCCGTTCTAATTTCTTCTGATAATTCTTTCTCCAATCATATTTCGTTGCTTTCTCATATGCTTAAACTTTATCCATTTTGCCGGCAAGACGTCTCGTTTGCTTTGATCTTCAAGCCAATATTTTTCTAAAAAAAAAAAAAAAAAAATATTCGATCCATTAATTTATCTTCTTTCTTTTTTCATTGAACTAATGTTATTTTTTTTTTATTTTAATGCCGACCAAAGATTCTTCAGTTACAGAAGCAGAAGCAGCAACAATACCAACAATGGCACGAAGGCCGTTCGGCGCTGCTGCGTATATGAATTCACAGAACCGATCAATAACAACGAGCGTCGCGAAAGACGGCCCACCCACCCTGCCTCTTTCAACATATAACATACAGCAGTCGAATGGGTGACCGCTCCTTCCTAGTCGTTATGCAGCGAAAGGTGCACGAGATCCGATCAAATTGATAGGTAGATAACATCATGGGTGCGCGCGCACATATCAAGCTGGAGTAACGTAGCATCTGAATGTAAATCCGTGTATCCAATATCATATATTTAAATGAAAACATCTTCGTTATAATTAAATTTTAAGGCGACATATCGTCTTTCTCTGAAAATTCACGTTCACGAACTTAACTTTTTAAATTAACTGATTTTAACGTACATTATTAAATAAATGTAATGACATAACGATACCATGAGAAATTCAATTATATAAACATACGATTGCTTAAAAAGTGAAAATGGCCGGCATGTAACGGCTGTTCGTTAATTATGTTAACTTTTTACGTTCCATGTAGATGTCATTGTTAAAACGTTAAGTAATACCTTCTTATGTCTGATTTTTTTAGATGAGGATTGGTTATTCGTATTATTTGGATTCATCGGACTACTGTTCTCATCTTGAGTGTCATTTTCAGAACGTGTTAGCCGACGTAACCTCCGACCTTATTCATGTGTTATTTTCAAACTCGGGAATATTTCTGTCGAACTCGGGAATTTGAACGGAATTTCTAACGGAACCCTTTACAGAAGGCCCCGTGGCACAGTTGTTAGAGAACCTGGAAAAATCAATTTTAAAAGTAATATTCTTTTAAAGGTTCAAGGTTCAATTTTCAGTGTATACTACCGAAAAATACAATTACGAATTATTTAGATCCATCCGATCATGGCTGGCGGAACGAGAGCATGCAACTCCCGTGAAGTAAATAAAGTGTTCTGTTCGAAAATCCATTCCAACTCCCGAGTTCGACAGAAACATTCTCGAGTTCGAAAAGATATATTTGAAGAAGATCGAAGGTTACATCAACCGAAACATTGTGAAAATGACACTCAAGATCAGCACAATAGTCCAATAAACCCAAATAATGCGAATACCTTTTTCAAGTAACATCTCGTCTCTCTGTCGTAAATTATGTTCATACCTCAATTTTTAAATTAACGTTTTTAAGTGGGTTATCCTTAAAGAAACAGAAGAAATTACGCCATGCAACATGCAATATATATATATATATATATATATATATATATATATATATATATATATATATATATATATATATATATATATAGTTTTGTTCCATGCGTATTTCATCATTAAAATAAATCTATCCATTTTAAATAAAAATACATTCAGTATTATAAAATTAATTGATACAAAAACATAATGTCTGTCTCTGACAATTCAGGTCCAGTTTATATATATATATTCTTTGCTACTTATAATAACATTGAAATATATAAACACATGACACAGAGTTGCTTTTTAGAAAGCTCAATTGTTGAATATGAGAGCTACAAACAGTTCTCATAATTTACCGTTTTACAAGGAATATACAATCACCATCTCCTCGTTATTTCAAGACGTTTGGTTATATTGCTAACACTTGCATAAAATTGCTTCGGCATATAGCTGTTATATAAACATACTAGCCTGGGTGCCCAGCGTTGCCCGAGTGTTTGGAGGTGTGTGTTGAGCAAAAAAAAAAAAAAATAGTGGTAGTAGACAAACAAACAGGTTCGAACCCGTACCGCAAAAAAAAAAACAAAAAAAACGTTACGCCTTTGCCGTTGCCTCCATCGCCAGGCCGGAAGTGACAAAGGTTTAAATTAAGGCTAGTCAATCGAAAAGAGGGGATGACTTTCGAATATATCATCGAAAAAAGCGACTCGTCCTTGTAGAAAAGTGCCCAGTTGAGGGTCAAGGAATTAATGTTTTTAACCAATTTTCTTATATTTGTCGCCCGAAGGGTCGAGCTTATAACGATACCAATTTCGTGAAAATCCGTCGCCTCTGTCGAAAGTTTTTGCGCGACATACATACATATATTTTAACAGACATGTGAGATTTATATTCTAGATAAGATGCTACTCCTTTCCAAGTGCACTGAATGTTCCAGATCTGAAGAGTTATAGAATCAGTGAGAGATTAACAGATAATCATCTACAACTGTTTTAGAAGACTGTGTTACATGCTAAGGTATATAAACAAATAGTGTCGGGATCTCCAGATTTTTCGCAAACATTCCTAGTTCTCCCACTATTAATAGTATTGGAGTATTTTATTTACTTTTAATATTCAATATTTTTTTTTAACTTTCTGCCTAGTGTTGTGATATTTGCTTAGTTTTCTGTCTACTTCATCTTTATTCAGTAAACCTACCAGTTGATAATATTTCCTTCTTGTCCATTATTATCACGTCCGGTCATCTTATTTGGTTGGGTTTGTCCGTTTGTATTCCCATGTCTCATAGGATGTATGCATTTTAATTCCCAATATAGGATCCGGTTTTTTCCTTGCACTATTTGTCTGCATGATTTAAGTGTAGTCACTTGCACAATTCTCAGTGACATACCTTCCTATTGGGTCAAATTGCTGTATTCACTAATTGCTATGTATTTTTCGAGTTATTTTATCCACTTTTCAACACAAGTTTTAATTTTTTTCAGTCTTCTCCCTCCGGCAAATCCTAGTTCTTACTAGGCAACACAGTTTATGAATAATCCAGAGTATATGAGACGTACTGCCGAATAAGTATTCTTTTTAATATATAAATTAGTCTCAGGGAATTTCCTTGTTAAATTAAGATTTTCTTAATTGTTATTTGTATTATTTAGATTCTTGGAACACTGTTCTCATCTCGAGTGCTATTGGTCTACCGACTTAGTCGGATTTGGACCTTAAAATTCACCCTCGTCCGTTCGTCCGTTCGTTCCCCAAATTCTCAATAACTACTAATTGTATTTTTCTGAAATTTTTGCATGAAGTTACAACTACCCTAGAATTAACATTCTCACATTTTTTATAAAAATTCTGGTTGCGTCCCAATGGAGTCAAAAGTGGTTAAAATGGCTAAAAATAGCATTTCCGGTATATAGAATATTCCCCGACCATTAGATTTTGCTGAAAATAACCCATAAGTAAGATGAAATGGATATACATCTGGAAACGTAATATATGCCCTGGGAAAATTCATGGGCCTGAACTCCAGGATGTTTTAGGGATGAAAAACACACATTTTGGGGCTAATTTTAATTTTTCTCCTACAATTCAAAGCATCATCTGGGGCATCATATACTTTTTGATTGTTTTCACAACGTTTCTTTCGACGTAACATACGGTCAAAGTCAGGAATCTGGACGGAATTTCGAATGGAAACATTAATTTACTTTAAGCGGGTAACCTGCTCTCGTTCTTGCGGCCATGAATGAATAGAGGTTCTAAGTAATTAATGAATAGAGGTCCTACGTAATTAATAAATAAAGGTCCTAAGTAATTAATGCATAAAGGTCCTAAGTAATTAATGAATAGAGGTCATAAGTAATTAATAAATAAAGGTCCTAAGTAATTAATGCATAAAGGTCCTTAGTAATTTATGAATAGAGGTCCTAAGTAATTAATAAATAAAGGTCCTATGTAATTAATGAATAGAGGTCCTAAGTAATTAATAAATAAAGGTCCTAAGTAATTAAGGCATAAATGTCCTAAGTAATTAATGAATAGAGGTCCTAAGTAATTAATAAATAAATGTCCTAAGTAATTAATGAATAGAGGTCCTAAGTAATTAATGAATAGAAGTCCTACTTAATTAATAAATAAAGGTACTAAGTAATTAATAAATAAATGTCCTAAGTAATCAATGAATAGAGGTCCTAAGTAATTAATGCATAAAGGTCCTAAGTAATTAATGAATAGAGGTCCTAAGTAATTAATGAATAGAGGTCCTAAGTAATTAATGCATAAAAGTCCTAAGTAATTAATAAATAAAGGTCATTAGTAATTAATGAACAGAGGTCCTAAGTAATTAATAAATAAAGGTCCTAAGTAATTAATGCATAAAGGTCCTAAGTAATTAATCAATAGAGGTCTTAAGTAATTAATGAATAGAGGTCATAAGTAATTAATAAATAAAGGTCCTAAGTAATTAATGCATAAAGGTCCTAAGTAATTAATCAATAGAGGTCTTAAGTAATTAATGAATAGAGGTCCTAAGTAATTAATAAATAAAGGTCCTAAGTAATTAAGGCATAAAGGTCCTAAGTAATTAATGAATAGAGGTCCTAAGTAATTAATAAATAAATGTCCTAAGTAATTAATGAATAGAGGTCCTAAGTAATTAATGAATAGAAGTCCTAAGTAATTAATAAATAAAGGTACTAAGTAATTAATAAATAAATGTCCTAAGTAATTAATGAATAGAGGTCCTAAGTAATTAATGCATAAAGGTCCTAAGTAATTAATGAATAGAGGTCCTAAGTAATTAATGAATAGAGGTCCTAAGTAATTAATGCATAAAAGTCCTAAGTAATTAATAAATAAAGGTCATTAGTAATTAATGAACAGAGGTCCTAAGTAATTAATAAATAAAGGTCCTAAGTAATTAATGCATAAAGGTCCTAAGTAATTAATCAATAGAGGTCTTAAGTAATTAATGAATAGAGGTCCTAAGTAATTAATAAATAAAGGTCCTAAGTAATTTATGAATAGAGGCCCTAAGTAATTAATAAATAAAGGTCCTAAGTAATTAAGGCATAAAGGTCCTAATTAATTAATGAATAGAGGTCCTAAGTAATTAATTAATAGAGGTCCTAAGTAATTAAGGCATAAAGGTCCTAAGTAATTAATGAATAGAGGTCCTAAGTAATTAATAAATAAATATCCTAAGTAATTAATGAATAGAGGTCCTAAGTAATTAATAAATAAAGGTCCTAAGTAATTAAGGCATAAAGGTCCTAAGTAATTAATGAATAGAGGTCCTACGTAATTAATAAATAAAGGTCCTAAGTAATTAATGCATAAAGGTCCTAAGTAATTAATGAATAGAGGTCATAAGTAATTAATAAATAAAGGTCCTAAGTAATTAATGCATAAAGGTCCTTAGTAATTTATGAATAGAGGTCCTAAGTAATTAATAAATAAAGGTCCTATGTAATTAATGAATAGAGGTCCTAAGTAATTAATAAATAAAGGTCCTAAGTAATTAAGGCATAAAGGTCCTAAGTAATTAATGAATAGAGGTCCTAAGTAATTAATAAATAAATGTCCTAAGTAATTAATGAATAGAGGTCCTAAGTAATTAATGAATAGAAGTCCTAAGTAATTAATAAATAAAGGTACTAAGTAATTAATAAATAAAGGTCCTAAGTAATTAATGAATAGAGGTCCTAAGTAATTAATGCATAAAGGTCCTAAGTAATTAATGAATAGAGGTCCTAAGTAATTAATGAATAGAGGTCCTAAGTAATTAATGCATAAAAGTCCTAAGTAATTTATAAATAAAGGTCATTAGTAATTAATGAACAGAGGTCCTAAGTAATTAATAAATAAAGGTCCTAAGTAATTAATGCATAAAGGTCCTAAGTAATTAATCAATAGAGGTCTTAAGTAGTTAATGAATAGAGGTCATAAGTAATTAATAAATAAAGGTCCTAAGTAATTAATGCATAAAGGTCCTAAGTAATTTATGAATAGAGGCCCTAAGTAATTAATAAATAAAGGTCCTAAGTAATTAAGGCATAAAGGTCCTAAGTAATTAATGAATAGAGGTCCTAAGTAATTAATTAATAGAGGTCCTAAGTAATTAAGGCATAAAGGTCCTAAGTAATTAATAAATAAAGGTCCTAAGTAATTAAGGCATAAAGGTCCTAAGTAATTTATGAATAGAGGCCCTAAGTAATTAATAAATAAAGGTCCTAAGTAATTAAGGCATAAAGGTCCTAAGTAATTAATGAATAGAGGTCCTAAGTAATTAATTAATAGAGGTCCTAAGTAATTAAGGCATAAAGGTCCTAAGTAATTAATGAATAGAGGTCCTAAGTAATTAATAAATAAATATCCTAAGTAATTAATGAATAGAGGTCCTAAGTAATTAATAAATAAAGGTCCTAAGTAATTAAGGCATAAAGGTCCTAAGTAATTAATGCATAAATGTCCTAAGTAATTAATGCATAAAGGTCCTAAGTAATTAATGAATAGAGTTCCTAAGTAATTAATGAATAGAGGTCCTAAGTAATTAATGCATAAAAGTCCTAAGTAATTGATGCATAAAGGTCCTAAGTAATCAATGCCTAAAGGTCCTAAGCAATTAATGAACAGAGGTCCTAAGTAATTAATGAATAGAGGTCCTAAGTAATTAATGCATAGAGGTCCTAAGTAATTAATGAATAGATGTCCTAAGTAATAAATGAATAGAGGTTCTAAGTAATTTGCAATTGTATTTTTCGATTGTCCACACTGAGAATTGGAATTTCAAGAGAATATCATTTTTTACAATTTGTTTTTTCCAAGTACTCAAACGACTGCGCCATGAGTTCTTGCGAAGAGTTCTAGTACGAATTTTGGGAGCCTTAAACCTATTTTATTTCAAGTTGTAAATATCACTATTTATTACTCATTATTATTACTATATATATTACTGCATATATATTATTGTTATTGTTTTAATTTTTACTACAGTGTATTACCTATTATTTATAATTAATGGTTCCAAAAGTAATAGAGACATTCTCCTGAAGGTTCAATTCTTACTGTCGACAACCGAAAATACAATTGCGAATTACTTAGGATCTCTATTCCGTAATGGCTGACGGAACTAGAGCATGCTACCCACCTGAAGTAAATAAAAAGTTCAGTTCGAACATTCCTGAGTTCAACAAGATACACCTGAAGAACGTTGAAGGTTACATCGATCGAAGCGTCTGAAGCGTTGTGAAAATCACATTCAAGATGAGAACAATAGTCCGAAGAATAAAAATAATTCTTTTAAATATTCTTTTTTTAAATTTGATATTATTATTATTATTATTATTATTATTATTGTTATTATTATTATTATTATTATTATTGTTGTTGTTGTTGTTGTTGTTGTTGGTTATGCTCTGTTTCTGAAATCCAAAACAGACACTACAATTTTATCCTGACACTAAATACTGCATATGATACGTGTCGTTTTATTTCAATATGGCGAATTTAGCCCACTGGGTGGTTATACAAATGTCCCGAGTCTGAGCTGTCAGTATTTTCCTGTAGGAACAACTTATGGGAAATAAACACTAAACAACCATTCCCGAAGGTGGCAGTCAACATCATCATCATCATATCGTATGAATCCGTAGATTCTACTGTTGGCATTGGTTTCCCCGATATTTTTTCTAGTAAGAATTCTTTCAAGAAATACATCGGGTACTACCACGAGAAGGTTGCCAACACCCTAAGTGATTTTTGTGGAACGAACTAGATTCGAATTTGAAGCACTCAGGTCGTCAGTCCGTGTCTTTAACTAATAGACATCGTCATCTCCCAAGGTGGAAGTAATCCCTCAAGTCCATTCCAGATCATCTTCCTAAACACATAGCACACCGGTTTACGTATCTTCTAGGTTGAATCCTATGTACAGTTTGTGAATTAAATTCTATGTTAGGAAAGCTGAGAACAAATTAATTGATAGTTTGTATCTTAAAAGTATTCCACACAGAATGAGACCAGTCTGTCAAGGTCGATTTAATACTTCGGTTTAACATTTCTAGGAGATTTCAGACTTTGATAAGAAGGCTTGAGAGTTTCAATGCCGAAACATTTGTGAAAAAGATAACAACCAAGCCGACGGCAATAGTACGAGAGGTTTTGTAGAATATCCCTCCTACTAATGCGCAGTACGTTTACAATTCCTTGACTTATTTTAGTGCATCCTGTGTAATGTGTCGTGTTAGATTTCATGTTATTTTGTACAGAATGAAGAATAAATGCCACTATTGAACGCCTCGAGGAATTGTTGACCGTCAGTACTTCAATAGAATATGCCCCCAAAACATTTTCTACAATTTTGCCCCTTCAACCAACAACCAGCCCGACTTACAGCAATCTATCATTCCTTGACTCTCGAGGCCATTAGATAGCGGGAAAATTTCTACTTCTTGAGCAGCTTGACTTTGGAATTATCTTCCTGCCCTCTGTTTCACCGATTCTACCAAGATGCAAAAATTTAAATGCAATGAAAACTCCTTAGTATATCCCTATAAATTTTGCTCTAATTAACAGGTACTCATTAAGTCTCAGTAGCAAGCAATGTGCCATGTTTTGGGTAAATATAAGTAAAAAAAATACGTGTGAGTATATGCAGTTGTTGAAATATAAAAGAAGCGATTATTTTATCATGTTGTAGTCAACTGAGAAGATACTTCGCCGTATCGTATTCCACTGACGGGTAGTTCAAGGAAAGAAACTTTGCTTTGTTTCGTTTAGATTTAGGTAAGTATGTAGAGAGAAAGAAAGAGAGACAGACAGAGAGGGGGGCAGGAAGGAATTATTAACAGTTGTTTTCGCTTGACGAGATTTTGTCATGAATGTTTTTACGGGGTGGATATAGATTGAAGCTGAGTCGAGCACCTGCTATAAAATAACCATAGAGTAGAGAAAGACTAGCAATATTTCTTATGTGAAAAAGAGAAATTAGGGAAAGGAAGAGAAACCCGCATAGTAGATTTTGATATTGGTTTTGTACTCTGTCAAGACAGTAAAGCAGCATCTCTCCAGGTGTGGCAACAGTACTCTAATTGAAGACATCTTTGGCTCCTTTACAGGTAAAGGATTGCGTCCAAAATTAGATATTTACTTTCTGGGGTGGCCGAACAATCCAAACATTTTCCAGCGACATTGACAACAAGTTTAATGCAATTTTAACCTTTTAATTTGATCATCGAAAAACCTGCCTCATGGCCACCTGCTTCTTATTTTGCGTATCATCAGCTGATTTGGCGGCAAAAA
This sequence comes from Euprymna scolopes, assembly GCF_053919585.1. NCBI lineage: Eukaryota > Metazoa > Mollusca > Cephalopoda > Sepiida > Sepiolidae > Euprymna > Euprymna scolopes. Next base: position 110,570,975 of record NC_136483.1, on the reverse strand, counting down.
CTTTACAATACGTAACTGGTGTGTATTATTTGGATTATTTGAACCACTATTCTCATCTTGGATGTTATTTGCACAATGTTTCTGCCGATATAAGATCTGATCTTTGGGGCATCTTGTCAAACTTGGGAATCTTCATATCGAACTCGGTGTAATGTTGTGAGAAATCAACATGTTGTATGCAGTTTACGTCGCAAATGAGGACAAGATAAAGAATTTATTTCTGCATTTTCACGTCACGCGTGACGTCTCGTTACAGCCGTGAAATCTTTCACGTGATTTTCTTTTCGAACATGCTCTCGAACGTCATCCACATTTCCAATGTGATCGTCCTTTTTATAGGCTTCGTTTTCTTTACCGTGACGTCGTTTCGTTCATAGCTCGGTATTTGCATCGGGCATCTATATGGAATTCGGAACGCAATTCTTTATTTAACCCACCGAGGTACCATGTTCTAGTTCCGTTAGCCATGACCGAGTAGACGTCTTAAGTAATTCGTAATTGTATTCTTAGTATCGCCCGTACCGTGGACTGAACGTTCAACCTCCCGAAGACAGTCGTTTGAAACTGTATATCACTAAGCGCATTTATCTATTGCGTCGTGGGTATGCAAAATTCTAAAGCCTGTAATGTGTTGCCTTTTTATAACACTATTTTTTAGGCTTAGGCATCTCGAAAGGTGAACAGGGTCTTTTTTTTTTACCTAAACGTCATATAAATTAGCTGAAATCTACTTTAACGTGAAAAGTTTTTTTTCTACTTGTTCATTATAACAAATCGTTTAATAAAAGGTCAAGGGTATTACGTTATAGAAATTAAGGGGGAAAATGCAAGAATAACGATGCAATAAGCGAATCAAAATGGATAATGCGAAAGAAAGAAGCAAGTCTTACATTTCAAGAGTAAAAAATAAATAAAAATAAAAATTTTCAAAAAATGTTAATCCAACGTAAATCAAAAGAAGTACAAGAGAAGAAATTACAAAAAAAAAAAAAAAAAATTTGAAGGGCGAAAAAAAAGTTTAAAAAAAATCATAACAGACATAAGAAAAGCGAAATACATAAAGAGAAAAGCATTATCGTTGCATACGTCATTGATGACGTTTTCCGACATAATGGATTCTGACGTCATTCAGTGATCGGTTTTCCCCTGTGATCTGATTGGCTGGCCAGAATATCTGGGCTGCAAAAAAATGTTTCATATGACGAAATAAGGACACAAGCGCACATATATCTCTACAAGGGTAATTTTTAAAGCGTAGACACATAATGCAAGGAGAAATAAAGATGAATGATACCTACACCCGCTACTAGACACTTGTCTCCCTCGCTTTACCATATATATAAATGCATATATATATATATATATATATATATATATATATATATATATATATATATATATACACATATATATATATATATACACAACACATATACACACACACACACACACACACACATATATATATATATATATATATATACTTCAAAACTAAAATATTAACGGATTTATATGTGTTCTCTCTCTTTTCCCCCACTCTTCCATTTTCTCACTTTCACTATAAATAATCTATGATTTTATTTGTTCATCTAACATTCTCAAAAAATATTCTAATTTTATTTTTCATTCTTCTCCCTTCTATTTTCCTTTCTAATTGGTGAAATCGCCTGTTTCTATCGCCCTTTTCTCTCCATTTCCATCTCTCTTTCTCTCTCTCTCTCAAAATATATATATATATATATATATATATATATATATATATATATATATATATATATATACCTATCTAATTCTTGTAATCCCTCTTCCCATCGTCCCTATACATACAAAGGAAAGAAAGTTGAATAATTCAGTAAATAAACCCCCACGCATTTTCCTTCTCTTATATGTAGGCTTATTCTGCTCCTCCCTTTTTCATCTTCTCTCTTCCTCTACTCTATCCCTCTTCTCCTCCTCCTCCTCCTACTTCTTCTTCTTCTACTTTTATGTCCGTTTCTCACTATGATTTTCTGTGTTCGCACTATATCTCTTTTCATTTCTGAAAAATTTCTATGTAATTTTCATTCTCTTTTTATTCACCGCGTCTATTTTCTCTCATGTCTCTCTCTCTCTCTCTATCTCTCTATGTCACTCTCTCTCTCTCACTCACTCTCTTACACTACTTATACTTTGTCTGAAATGTAAAATTACTTTTGACTCCTTCACTCTTTTTTTTTTCAATTTCTCAATTTGAAAATATTATAGGCTTCATCTCTATCAGTTTCGTTCTCTATTTCCCCTCTCTCTCCACACAACGCAGCAGACAATCACATACACATACAAAAAGAGACGCACAGACACACAGACACACACACACACACATATTTGTACAAATAGAGAATAGCTAAATAGATACATATGTGGATAGATAGATTAATTGAAACAGATATAAATGAATATGTGATTAATTTATTTCTAAACGATAATACACCCACACAAACACATACACGCACACACACATATATATTTACATGTATATATATATTTGTGTGTGCACATATTTTGTAGTCGCCCTCTTTTACTTTATACATTTCTTTCTTACTCTAACCCTTTCACACAAGCTCTCTCTCACTCTATTTCTCTCTCTTTCTTTCTCTCTCTCTCTGTCTCTCTCTCTGTCTCTCTCTCTCTCTCTCTCTATATATATATATATATATATAAACATATATGTATATAAACATATATATCTATAAACATATATATATATATATATATTTATTTATATATACATATATATACAGAGAGAGTGAGAGACAGAGATAGGGGAGAAGGAGAGACACAAAGGAGAAAAGAGAAAAGAGAAAGAGACAGACTGATCGATGGAGAAATAGGAAAAAATTATATTTTTTATCAATTATTAGCGGGGTGAGGGCGTCCGACTGTGCCCAGTTAAAATATTAGAAGTCGTACAAATTTTGTATGGTATATATTATTTAGAGTCATAATTTTAAATGTAAAAAAAGTATTTGTGTCCTATCAGCCATAATCGAAACTGTAGTATTCAAAGCAACTTCTGTAGTAACGTGACACTTAAATGAATTGATTAGAAATTAAAAATAAAAAATAAAAAATGTTCAAGATGTATAAGGATTTCTTCAATTTTGACCCATTTTGACCCCTTAAACCTTTTTTAAACCGGCTCATAAAAAACGGTCCATAAAAACTCCAATCATTTGAGTACCCTAGCGCCGCTCTGTGCCATAATGTTTTGGTAGAGATAGAGCTTTTTATATATTAGACTAAAGGGGGAGGCACCCACTTTGCCCGGTCGTAGAATACGCTTAAATATTAATTTGCCCATATGTATTATCATAGAGACGTGATTTTAAATGTAAAAACAAGTATTTGGGTGCCATTAGCTAGAATCGAAACCGAAAGTAAAACTGTAGCGTTTAAAACTGGTGACGTTATCACTCTGCCAACGTGACACGCATATGAACTGAGTACAAATTCAAAAAGAAATTAAGATGTATGTAAAAAATGTATCAGGATTTTTTAAATTTGGACCCATTTTTGACCCCCTTAAAACTATTTTAATCGGTTAAAGACCCGTAAAAAACAGTCCATAAAAAATCCAATCATTTGACGCCCCAAGCACCGCTCTACGACTTTTAGTTTTGGTAGAGATAGAGTTTGAAAATATGCAGGCTGACAGACAGACATATATAGCCGTTTATATATTAGGTAATAAACTCTATATTAGTAGATATGTATATATATATATATATATATATATATATATATATATATTATATATATGTGTGTGTGTATGTGTGTGTGCATGTGGGCGTATAAATGTCGCGCTCTCTCTCTCCATACATATATAGATGGAAATGTAAATATATATATGCATATATGTAAACACTCTCCAAAATCTCTCTCACTATATATATATAGTTATATCCACTTAAAACCACCGTACCAGGATGGCTAAACATAACCATCTTAACTGTGTTCAGCTGTGTCGCATGTCATCTCTCTCTCTCACACACACACACACACACACACACACACACACACACACACACACACACACACATATATGTATATATATACATATATACACACGCATATATAACATTCGAACACGCACACGGTATAAATATAGCATATTCATTTATATCTGCATCAATTATGCTATATATATATATATATATATATATATATATATATATATATATATATATATATATGCTTAACTATTTATCCTTTCTGTTCTCACTCTCTCTCTCTCTCATTATATATATTATATATATGTATGTGTGTGTTCAAATATTATTATATACACACACACACACACACACACACACACACACACACACACACACACACATATATATATATATATATATATATATATATATTCTCTTTATTATTACTATGTCTGGAAATATCTTATGCCCCCGTCTTTCTGTCTTTCTCTTTCATTTCATATATATATATATATATATATATATATATATATATATATATATATATATATATATATATATATATATATATATGTGTGTGTGTGTGTGTGTGTGTGTGTGTGTGTGTGTGTGGTATGCCTCTTCCTCAATTTCTCCAACTATCCTCTCTCTTCTTTCTTTTCTCTTTCTCTCTCTCTCCCTCTCTTTCATTCTCTCTTCTCCCTTTTTTCTTTTCCTTTCAAAATATTCTATGTTCCGTCCCTTCCTAAACCCACCAATCGCGGAAGAATTATAAATTCGAAACACGATTCTGTCCGTGCGCCCACTAAAATGTGCTTTCTCACAACGTATTTTGCATATGCACATTTCCTTGCGCACGAACGTTATGTTATATCGGCGGCATTTGAGTGCAATGTGCACGGAAGACACGCCTTCCATACAAGTGTTGGCGGGGGACGGGCCGTGGTTTCTTACAGTTGCTCGATTCTGGAATCACAGCAACTCGACAAACGAGAACGACTTCGCTGCATCGCCTTCCTCAGGGTTTTTCCATTTTGAACCATTTCATCGATCTATATACACGTACACACAAACACATGCTGTCCCCCACACACAGATATCTAAAATATAATAAACTAAATAGAAAGAGTTAGTCACATCTTTTGAAAGCGTGCTCGCACAAGAATCCGAGGTTGCTTGAATGACGTGCTGAAATATCACACGAATAGCTAATCAGCTGGAGCAGTTGTCGCGCTTTGTTGTGCATTTGTCGCATTTTAATTGTTGTCAGATATACTTGTTAAAACGCATAGAACGTACAATTTTTCTCTTCTAGGAACGCCACAGCAACAACAAAACGGTGGAAAATAATATATAAATTCGGATGTACCTCAAGAATAGATCCTTGGACCTTTATCATTCCTGATATTCATAAATGACCTCTCTGTTAAAATAGTCTCTGAGATTGGCATATTTGCTGACGACGCCACTCGATATGACAGGCACGAGGGGAAAACGAACGAACACATGCCCGAGGCAATGGCGAAAACCCTAGAGGGAGACCTTCAGTTTGTAGTGGAATGGAGACAAAAATTGATGGTAACGTTCAATGCTGCCAAAAGTAAACTCGTTTCCATTAAATAATTACAAGAAACCTTCTCACCCACCAATAGTTATAGCTAAAGATACCTTACCTGAAAGTATTTCGTTCAAACTCCTCGGCTTTACGTTCATAGGGAACATGAGTTGGAACAGATACATCGAGAGCATTGCCAAGGCTACTGCCAACAAGGTGTGCTCTCTCTACACTACTAGAAAGTTATTTACGCCTAAAAGTATTCTGTACCATTCGTCCATGTATGGAGTATTGTTGCCACATTTGGGCTGGTGCTTCTACTATTAGTCTCTCGCTCCTGGACAGGGTTCAAAAGAGAGTCATCAACCTGATAGGTAACTGTCATCTAAGCTTTAACCCCCGCCCCATCGACGAAATGTTGCATCCCTCTTCCTGTTTTTTGCAAATACCTCCGACGAACCTGACAAACAGCAAAATCTCACCCTTACACAGCAGAGATCCCTAGATGTAAAAAAGCTTTTTACTTTAGTTTCTTCCACAGAACTGCTGGACTTTGGAATTCCCTTCCGGGTTCCTGCTTTCCCAACTGCACTGACATGCAGAAGTTCAAGTGTAATGTGAACAGAATTCATGCTGCTCAACTCCCTACATAGCATCCCTACAACTTATGTCCCTGATAGTAGCCTCCTACATTAAAGTGGCAATGTACCTTGTTTGGGACGAAAATGTAATAAAAAAAACCCCAAAAACAAAACAAAACATGACAACATAAAGTATTTTTTGATAAGGGATTATACCACTGAGAGTTTGAGAAAAAAATAACCATTAAATTTTTTTACCGATATAATTAGTTTTTTTTAATGCTTTAAATTTTACCTACAATACTTAAAACTATTTTTAGTTTGATACTAGCTGTGCCTATCCGGCGTTGCCCGGGGATATTTTTGTTTTCATTTTTTAGAGGAGATGGCGCTTTTATTTTTTTTAATTATGCCGTTTTATTATAATTTCTTTGAAATATATTTTTTGAAAATTAAATGTAATTATTACATCACAGTTTGATCATTAAAATATAGATTGAACCCAATTATTAAATAGTTACTAATTGCTATTTACTTAATTATTGATTTACCATGTATTTATGGAATTGTAGGATGCAAATATTTGTACAAACTTCCTATCTTTCATAAAATGAGAACTTGCTAAGAATTTTAGAACCTTTATAGCCAGTTAAATGCTTCAAGATTGTTTTTAGATTTTGAAAGAACACGAAGTAATTATTTTTTCAACTATTCACAAAAGGTAAAAATGGCTGACCGGTATATGAAGAAACTGAATTGCATTCTAGAAAAATTAAATTTGTAATTAAATTACGAGGGTCGTTACAGAAGTAAACCCTCTTTATTTTTGAAATCCCAAAATGTTAAAGAGCTGCAATGACGGGAGTAGTAACATTAAAACGAGCGATTTTTTGCTCTCCAGAATTTATTTTTCTACATTGTCAACATCATTCTCAATGCACTTTTGCCAATGATAAACGATGGTTGTGTATGGGCCTCCGGTACGCGCCTTCTCATACAAGGATTATTAAAAAAAATTAAAGCCTCCTATTTGTTTGTTTTTAACTTAAAACGGCGAAGAACCACGAAGATAAGAGTGGTATTATTAAAACGAGCGACTTTTGTGCTTCATGTTTTATTTTTCTACATAGTCACCAACTTTCTCAATGTACTTTTGCCAAAGATTAAATGACGTATCTCTGCTTCTGGCGTATGTCCATAACAGGAATTGATTTCTTAGAGTCTCACATTACCAACATCTGCAACATAGAGATGAATGGCCAAGTTCAGCCATCATAACAATGCAATTTTTCATCATCTCTGATCTCTTCGAGCGGATTAAATAACGGGAGGCATTACTTTTGGAACGTCTTCTCGTACATGAATATTTTTATATGAATATATATGTGATTTGGTACTTAAAAAGTCAACAAGAAAACAATGAGTTCAGAAGTATTTCTTGACTATGTGTTCGAATGCTTTTCGAATCTCTTTTTTTCTTTTGTTTTGTATATATTGTTATCGTGTTTAATGATGCTACAGTACGCAACATCTAGAAACCCCAAAATATATTAATATAAATCTAATTAGTATGCAAGTATAAATCAATTTCTATGGCGACTGATTGTCTGGCACAAGAGGATTATCTGAAAATCTCATGTTTTAGGTGTGAATCGGCCAGTGTTTCGAAAATTGATTTTCATATCTACGATGTACATCAGCATGTCATTTGGTGATTGATATATATATATATATATATATATATATATATATACAGAGTGTGACCTAGATTTAAGAGGTTTCTTCTCCGGCTCCTAAAGCTATCTTATATAAGGGTTTCTTATATCAGGGTTTCTTATATACGAATTACACTGTACATTAACAAAGGCTCTAATTTGGGACCAAAGATAATCTCTCTTATATCCATTTTTCTTATATCTGAGTATCTTATATCCGGGTTTCACCGCGTATATATATATATATATATATATATATATATATATATATATATATATATATAGCCAAAAAACGTCGAAGCTCACTAGAGACACGAAATATATCCGTTTTTCTTATATCTGAGTATCTTATATCCGGGTTACACTGTATATATATATATATATATATAGCCAAAAAACGTCGCAGCTCACTAGAGACACGACAGCCAACAAAGCGAAAGTTTAAAACTCGAATTTCGTCATCATTTGGGCTTATCAGTTGAACACATCCGAACTCGGGATTCGAAATCTGAGTATCTTGCATGCGAGGCAAGTTTCTTGCCACTTGAACAACCACGCCACATACAAGAAAGTAACCGCGCCACGCATAAGAAACTAACACAGACAAGCGAACCACGGTGAAATTCGATCAGAAAATGAATATATATATATATATATATATATATATATATATATATATATATATATATATATAGATATATATATATGATCCCTTGAAAAATAAATTACTAGTACTATAGTAAATTCGAGAGCGAGTTGATCAAGTGATTGCCGGTGATTAAATGCTTTTCTGACTAGATGGTTTTCTAACGAATGATAAAAAATATTATCTTGTATAGTTCTAAAGGTTAAAAACTTCAAAGACTATATATATATATATATATATATATATATATATATATATATATATATATATATATAAAAGAAATTAGAACAATAGTCTAAAGAGCTGAGTGTATTGTAATGTAACAGTGAAATTACTAGTTTAATTAAAATACAGGAAATAGAAAGTGCTCGTTGTAATTTAGATATATAATAAGCTCGATAGTTAAATGTCCTAGAGCTAATACAATATTAAGTAATGTGATTGATAATTTAAAATTTAAAAATCAAATTATAATTAAATTAAAAATCCGTTTCATAAGGAGGAACAACAACAAAATCAATTATCTGTACGATCGTTTCGGAAAACAATGCTTTTTATTGTGGTATACATCAAGTTATGTACAATAATTATATATAGTTTTTTGATAAGCAAGATCTCCTAATCAGCAAATTTCGAAGGGTTTTTATTGAATTTAAAAGATACCATAAATAAACCTAGCATTAAAAGTAAGGCAGATGAATCTGAAAAAATTGAAATAAAAGGTCTGGATTTAAAATTTATAAGAAAATTAATATGGGTTAGAGATAGAAATAAGTAGAGAAAAAAATATTTTTGAATTTACATAATAAATTTGCTTTAAAAATATATAGAGATATTTACCTTTTAATTTTTCGTTTTTTGAAATCAGGAACTGTGGTTAAAATAGTCATTTAGATGTTTGCTATAGCTTTTTATCTTATTGAATTATGAATTTTAAAAGGGGGGACGCTCGTGCAATAAATTGTTTCCGTTAGCGTATTTTTGATTTAAAGACGCTACGGTTTATATATAGAGAATATTACTTTTACATATTTTAAGGGAAGATAATTGTCATGTTTTCTTTACTTTATTTATTTGAAGGGTGTAAGGGAGATAATTAGTCTAACTTAATTTATTAAAAAAAATAATTGTAATCTATTTTTACTAATAAGTAATTTTTAATGATTTAAGGTGGTTTATATTTATTAAATTTAAACCAACGTTTATGACTACATGTCATAAGCTCTTGTCTTGAATTTAATAGTTTGGTTGTATTTTTTATATCTTCATATTTTAAAATTTTTAGGGTCTTAATAAATTAAAAGGTAAATATCTCTATATATTTTTAAAGCAAATTTATTATGTAAATTCAAAAATATATATTTTTCTCTACTTATTTCTATCTCTAACCCATATTAATTTTCTTATAAATTTTAAATCCAGACCTTTTATTTCAATTTTTTCAGATTCATCTGCCTTACTTTTAATGCTAGGTTTATTTATGGTGTCTTTTAAATTCAATAAAAACCCTTCAAAATTTGCTGATGAGGAGACCTTGCTTATCAAAAAACTATATATAATTATTGTACATAACTTGATGTATACCACAATAAAAAGCATTGTTTTCCGAAACGATCGTACAGATAATTGATTTTGTTGTTGTTCCTCCTTATGAAACGGATTTTTAATTTAATTATAATTTGATTTTTAAATTTTAAATTATCAATCACATTACTTAATATATATATATATATATATATATATATATATATATATATATATATATATATATATAATTCAAGCACGGTAGTGTTTGAATATATGGTTAAGTGGCAGATTTAATCATTTAGAACTGCTTTTAAGGTTCATTGTTCACTCATTTTTCCACCAAATTTCAAATTGTTATTACAGTTTATAGATCACATCTTCAGCTATATTGTGAAAAAATTTCAATCTTCGTTCAGTTAAGCAAGTTAGTATAAATTTTCTGGTGTTCAAAATCATAAAAATATGTAAGAAGATGAACGACGCTTTTTATAACTGGTTTCCATAGCAACCACGTCGTCTCAGCGACTATTGTTGCTACTAATTTACTACTGTCGCGGAAAGAGAAGTAACAAGTGAAACAAAAAGAATGAAAGCGTAAAAGGGAGATTATTGGGTAGATTTTATTGAAAGCAGACGATTTCCATATATGTCTATTACATATGTGTTTATAGGGACAAAAATGAGACTGAAATTAAACAAAGAACAAGTGAACTTATTGGAAGCCAATGGATTACAATAGAAAAATGCGAGCATGAAAAGTAGTATGGTTAAGCTTTAACATAGAAAAGTAACGGACAAGATATTCTCGTAAAAAGTATAATAAATTTATAACCTAAAATATTGTAGCTTTAAGAATTTTTAAAAATTCAATTTATAGCATTATGTAATCGATTCCTAATGCTGCAATCAAATTCATAAAACAAGATCTGTCAAATAAAAAATTAGAAAATCCAGGAAAATTTACTTGTCAACGAGAAAGAGGAGGACACAAAGGTAGATGAACTCAGAAGTCCTTTTTTTTATTTCTTATATGGGTTTCACTGTTCGCTCCATTTTACAAATTTCTTTTATTCTCACAATTCAATGTCACAGCAAGTTTGCATTGATTAATCTCGTTTCTTCCTTCATGCCATTGTTTTTTTTACGCGCGCATACTGACAAACGTGTCGTTTCCTTTTCTTTTAAACGGCCGTCCGCCTTTTCTTATGTAAGTTTTTTTATCGGAGTGCGTCTGATAATTATCGAAAATCGATAATCGAAAAAAATCCGATTTAAAAACGTTCGATTTTAACCAAAATTAACAATTTCATACAACCTAACATTACACGTGCATTTCTACGCAAGCAGAAAGACCTATCCTATAAAATCAACTGTAAATTATTTTATGAGACAGAGACGCGTTCGAAATGAGTGTTTCTTTATCAACCAGAATTGGACCATGGCACCTAACTATTGTACGTTTAGTGTTACTTCTACTATAAAAATAATTTCCTAAATTGAAAATTGGTTCTTCGATAAAACAGGAGCGCGTTCGAAAAGAATGTTTCTGTTTAGAACACAATTGAACCACAATACTTGACTTTTGCATTTTAAACTTTAACATTATTTACAGATAATTTATAAAATCAACAGTAGATTCTCTACTATGCAATATAAACTACAATGTATTGTGGATTCAGTGACTGCGATAAAGCATGTGAAGCTTCCTCCCGGCACACTGTGAGGAGGGTAGTCCCTAACTAGAGGAGGAAATCAATGGATTCGATTAAAGAAATAGATTTCACCGACTTCGATAACAATAAAAGTATGGGAGGGTGAAACATTTGTTAATCTCCATCCAATCCCGGACAACACCAAGGGGTTTGTGCGCTTCCTCTTTCTGCCGGAGCGTCTCGGTTCTGACATCCCTTTTGGAGGGTCTATGTCAAAACAGTTATACACAGTTTCAATTGCCTCACTGCCGTCCTGCGGTGGTTCTTCTTAATCTTCGTAGAAGCGTTTCCTGATTTGGTTCAGGTGCCTCATATGTTGGAACTTTGGGCTTGAATGATGTATGTAACATGGTCGATTCTCCGTAAGATCGTGTCCTGTTTCCAAAAAGAAACGTTATTTCTAAAATGTCGAAAATACACGTTATCACCGCTGTTAAATCGTTTCGTTGCCATTGTAGAGGTTCTGTTATGTACTATGTGTTTAGGTAGCAATTTATCAAATACAGATTTTATTTTCCGTCCAAACATGAGTTCTGCTGGGGATCCCGCATCTGTTTTGTTCGGATTTCTCGTGATTCTGTAAACCTGCAGAAATTGCTGAAGGGCCTTTTCTGTCGGTGTACCGGACGCCTTTTTTAATGCCCTTTTAAGCGTTTTGACGAAGAGTTCGGCCTGGCCGTTGCTTCTGGCGTGGTACTGGGGTGTCGTAATATGCTTGAATTGATACGTCTCGCAGAATTCTCTGAACTCTGTCGAGGTGAACTGGGTAGCGTTGTCGCTAACCAAACAGTCTACAAACCCAAACCGAGCAAAAATTCCAATAAAAAATTTGTCGTTGTTGTCGTGGTCGGTTTTTTGCATCTTAGTACATCTGGCCATTTAGAGTAAGAGTCAACTATTATCAGGTAGTAAAAATCCTCCACAGGTCCCGCATAATCGATGTGGATCCTCGACTATGGCTGTTCAGTTTAAGGCCAAGGTTTCATGGTGGCGCTTTTGCAGCCAAAGCACAACCTTTGCATCTATTCACCATGTTGGTAATATCTTGGTCCATAGCTGGCCAATAAACAAAACTTCTCATTAGGCTTTTCATTCTGTTTGGATACCCCATGTGAAAATCCCTGAGAATTCTTTTTTGAAGGGTTTGGGGGATGACAACCGTTTCAACGTATAACAGTATTTCGAAGCAACCAGAAAAATGTCTGAACTGGTGTCACCCAGTGCAAATTTCTGCTTCGTGGTTTGAATGAAATTTTCATTTAGGGATTCTGACTTATTTTCCTGAAGTGTGACCGGCAGTTCACGGATAATATTGTTTATCATGGTTTTTATATCACTATTAATACGATTACTGAATCTTCAAGAGGTTCTATTTTGGCAGGAATCAGTCTCGATAGAACGTCTGCATGGGCTAGTTGTTTTGGGGGAAGAAATTGAATTGTAAAATTATAGTTCAGCAGAATAGTTCCCTATCTTAATAGTCGGTTCGCAGTGAATGTTGGAAGTCCTTTTTTATCCAAAAATGTTTATCAACGGCTTATGGTCGGTTTGTAGAAAAAATGTCTTCCGTAGAAGAACCGGTGGAATTGAAACTGCAAATATAATCCCTTGGGCATCTTTCTTGATCTGAGAATAATTCTTTTCCGCTGGCAAGAGAGTCCGTGATGCGAAAGCAATAGGCTGTTTCGAGCAATCTGGCATTCGATGTAGCATGCACGCCCCAACGCCATATTGACTAGCGTCGCTAGCTACTATTATGTCCAACTGCGGGCTGAAATGCGCTAGGAATAGTTTTGAAGTCAGGATTCTTTTTATTTCTTGGAATAATGTCTTGCAATTTTCGGTCTACTCCCAAGCCTTATCCTTTTTCAGCAATTCATTAAGTGGTGCGCGCAGTTTGTGCATATTTAGGATGAACCCCTGGTAATAATTTGCCAAACCTAAAAAAACTCTGCAATTGAGTCATGTTTACTGGAGCCGGCATGTCTTTAATAGCGGTCGCCCTATCTGGGTCTGGGCGTCTTCCATCTTTATTGATTATTTGACCCAGGTATTTAATTGTTTGTAAAATGAACTGGCATTTATCTGCTTTGATCTTAAATCCATAATCTTTTATTCGACTGAATACTTGTCTGATATGTTTTTCATGTTCTTCCCTGCTTTTGCTCGCTATGATAATGTCATCAAGATATGCAATTGCGATGCCCAAGCCGGACAGCATAGTATGCATTACTTGCTGGAATATTGCGAGTGCCACCTTGATACCAAACGCGAGTCTTTCGTATCTGTACAAACCCCGATGAGTGTTAATACAGAGGAGGTTAGCGCTTTCGTCGTTTACCGGATTCTGTAGGTAAACGTCGCTTACGTCAAAATTAAAAAATACTTGCCGCCATTTAATTTCGTGAACATTTTTTCTTGACTAGGTAATGCATAGTGAAAATATTCTAAGGACCCGTTGATTCCAGTCGCGAAGTCGGCGCAAACGCGAATTTCCCCGGACCTTTTCTTTACGTAAACTGCCGGAACAGCCCACTCACTATATTCAATTTTAGCCAGTATACCGATGCTTTCTAATCTGTCTAGTTTCTGATTTATTTTGTTCAGGGAAGCGAACGGGACATTACGTTTCTTTTTAAACGCCGGTTGTGTGCCAAGTTTCAACTTAAAATCTGCAGCCATTTTTGTACATCTCCCCAGGCCAGGAATAAATACGTTTGTGAATTCTTTTTTAAAACAAGTTATAAGTTTCTCCGTTTCTGCTGGGCGGGTATCTATTTTCTTGCAGAATGTGGATATAGGAAGATCCCAGAGACGAAACTCCTCCATGCTGTCAGAACCGAACATGTTCTCACTATTTTTTAGCACATACAATCTTGGTTTTCTTTTTGTTTTCCTCCGTAAAAGTGACGTTTGTAATTAATTCACCTTCAAAATTAATTTTTGTACCATTAACGGCCGTCGCCATTCTGTTAGTTTTTAACATAGTCGGCTTTCGTAATATTTTCCACGTTTTGAGATATATTATTAAAAGATCCGATCCACTGTCTAATTAGAATTTAATAGCCTTGCCGAAAATGTTAACCGTTACATATTTACGTAGATTTTCATCTACGACGTCCTTAGTTCTGGTTTGACGTACACGGCTTCTATTCTGAGTTTTCCTACAGTGCGAACTTTTATAACCGATCTTATTGCATAAATGGCATCTTTTTTGTTTAAAATGGGCAATCCCTTACCCAATGTATTCCACCATATCTGGAGCAAGCGCTCGGTGCTTTTAGTTTTTCTGAGTTTCGGTGGTTAGTGTCTGTGTGCCATTTCGATGATTTTTTCTTAATTACTTTTTTTTATATTCGCGATGCCTGGTTCGATATTTCTTGCATCTTTTTTTTATAATTTCTACTTTTTGACAACCCTCAGTCAATGTTTAAAGTGTTAAGTTCCGTTCATTTTCTAATTTTGTATGGATTCTGCGCCTCATTTCCGCATCTTTCCCCGAGTTTAACCCTTGCGCAAACACAAGACATATAAAATTGTTTGCTGTTAGTTCAGACAACTTGAAGTCATCACAGTGTTTGTTCACTACAGCTGCGTAGGTGGCAAAATCGTCATTATCGTCTTTTACAACATCCAAACATCTCCAACGCTTATGCAAAAGATACGTTTTCGGCGAGAAAAGTTCTGTTAACAAATTTACCGTCTCATTGAATGATAAATCTGCTGTTTTCCGAGGCAAGATGTAATCCACGAATTTATCATGCTCAGCCGTTTCCAATTTTCGTAGTAGAAGTCTGGTTTTCTTTTGATCAGACCAGTTGCTGCAGTCAATATTAAAAAGTCTTCATAACGCCGAAAATACGCTGCGATTGATTTTTCCCCTTCCTCGTATTTAAAATTGTCTATCGCGGTCCATATTTTATTCTGAGAAAATGCTGAATTGCTTTCCGCGTTCGCATTATTCTTAGCAATTTCTATAAGCAGTTCCTCTGTTCGTAATTGACGTTCGGCTAACTGTTTTTGAACTTGCTTTTGCTGTTCCTCGATTCGTATTTGACATTCCGCTAACTGTTTTTGCAATTCCTTTTGCTGTTCCTCGAATCGTATATGACGTTCAGTCCAGTGTTTTTCGGATTGTGACTGACGCTTTGCGGCATCGATACACAACTTGGGCAAATGTTCCAACGATACTTTCAATTCGGCTATTTTGCTTTGTAAGCATTAGTAATTTCAAAACGTTCGCTGAATTTTACAAAACCGTTTTATTCTTTCTTATTTCTTCCTCTAGACAATAAACGAACAGAAAAAAACATAAATATATAAAAAGTTTATTGTCTAAAGAAAAAAAATCAATTGTATATTTTTCTCCATAGAAAAAAAAATAACGCCCGATTTTAGCAGCGAAAACCACAAGTGACGAATTCTTTTTCCAAAAGTATAAAAATTTACCTTTCTTAGTCGCGACGAACCTTTTTCTTTTTGCAAAAGTACAGCGCTATCTTTGAAAGTCGTGACGGACTTTTTTCTTTTCAACTCTTTTTCCCCCGTAATGATCTGTGTTTTCTTTTAGTTATTGTGAACCTTTCAGTTGCAAGTGTTATGTTAGACACTTCCTTAGGCTTGATAACATTTGAGTCCGACATCGTAAGTATTTTTAGAATACTATTTCAACGCGTGTATATATGTTTTCAATGTCGTTACTGGTTTCGATTTTAGTATGCTCCTTGAATCCAATGTCGTCAGTGTTTAGTTTTTTAGAACACTTTTTTTAAATGCGAGTACGTTCTCCGAATCCAATGTCGCCAGTGTTATGACTTGCAATAAGCCACAAAGAAAACAGAACAAAGAAATAGAGTTTAAACAATGTATTATTGGAACAACAACATAAAAAGGTTACAACTGAAAAGAGTAGTAAACGTCACCGAGCATGCGAGGGTTGCTCTGGTGTTTAATCCACACCTGGGATCAAAAGGTCTATGGTTTATATAATGGATAGAACCGTCTATTTGGAGGATTATTTCCCCACCACACATAATTACTTGAATTAATGTTAACCGTACAAAAATCAAATATGGATCAATTGCGTTCTAAAGTGAAACATTCATTTCGAAAGCGCCACTGTCATATAAAAGAATCTACAGTTGATTTTATATGTTTGTGCCATGATAAAACTTCTCAAATGCATCTGTGACGTTAGGTTGTATTAAAGTGTTAACATTGGTCAAAATCGTACTTCATAGTTTAATCAGATTTTTTTCGATTATCGATTTTCGATACTTATCAGACGCATTTCGATACAAAACCTACGTAAGAACACTCCCAGTTACATCAAATACCTTCGTGTGCAATTTCAGAAACGTGTTTATAAGTCTGTAGCGAACGACCTCACACATACAGACAAAGTTACTTTCATATAGCAGTAACGTATATATATATATATATATATATATATATATATATATATATATATATATATATATATATATATATATTTATATACAGGGTGACCCAAAAACGGGCCCGTGGATATCTCCATTATTTATTCAGCGATTGCCTTTATTTTACAGGACATGGCAAAATCAACGACCGTGAATACACCAATCTCTCCAGCATAGTCCGAAACGCTCTGTGCGTAAGCGAAGTCAGTCCCTCGGTATGTCCCGTGATACTTTCAGGCGAGTGCTGGTGAACGATATCGGGGCTTACCTATACAGAATACAGACGCTGCAGACCCTCACAGCCTCAGACAAGAAGCAGAGGAGGGCTATGGCACTCAAGATGCTCCAGAAGATGGAGGAGACACCAAGTTTCCTTAACCTCCTTTGGACCTCAGATGAAGCCCACTTCCATCTTGATGGAAAAGCGAACTCCAAGACAAATAACTTCTGGGGGTCCTCCAGACCCAATAAAGTAGCCACCAAGCCCCTGTACTCTCCTAAGTGCACGGTTTGAACTGCAATCTCGGCCAGAGGCATCATCGGACCAATCTTCATCGAAAAATATGGCGCAGCAGTGACAGTCACCAAGGAGCGGTATGTGGAGTTCCTCAAAACCTTCAAGATTGAGCTCCAGAACATCTACCCGTCGCTCATGAGCAAGTTCTGGTTACATCAGGACGGAGCAAGTTTTCACACCTCAAACCTGTCCCGAGATTGGCTGAAAGAGAACTTCGGAGGCCAAGCGATCAGTCTCAAGCCTGGACCTAAGCCCCCCCCCCGATTTTTTTCTTTGGGGCTATCTTAAGAGTCTACGCAGGGAAACCCAGAACCATCCCGGAACTCAAGGAAGCTATCAGGGAGGAGATGAGAGCCATTACCAATTCGGTCTGTAAGAACGTCATGGACAACTTCGTGCTGCGCCTCAAGAAATGCACGGAGCTAAATGGAGGCCATCTAGAACATATGCTGTAGAACGGAGAAAAAAAAAAGGCCAAAGACCCTAGTGTTTTGATGTGATGCTTTGAATATAATAAACTAGTTATGACCAAAGTTTCATTTCATTCGGACAAATCACTAAAAAATCGGGCCTAATTACATGACAGAAAAGAGTAGATGCCTATAGAAATATTTTATTTTAATAAACAAAACTTATAGAACAAAATAAAAAATAAATGGTGACAAATTTTATAACTAATACTTGGTTGACATTCCCCTTGATGTTTTTAATGCTAAGACTCTTCTAGTCATGACATTGATCAGTTGACGAATATTATTTTAAGAGATTTCTTGCTCGGTCTGATGCAATAATGCTAAAAGTGCAGAATTAGAAAATGGCTTCCCTTTCTATTTGCAGAGGTTCGGTTTTCAACTGGGTTTATATCTGGGGACTGACTTGTCATGGAAGTTTAGTAAACCCATATTGGCGCAACCACGGTCGTGTCGCCCTAGCAGAGTGAAAAGGAGCCCCATTTTCTATAAATAAGGGGTTAACTTGGTTCATTTTACCATTGGTAGGAGTCCTTCATGTAATATTGAAACATATTTAGAAGAATTGATGTTTCATCTGCACTCTACAAGGTGTAAGCGAACTTTACTCTAAATTGCACCCCATACTATAATCGATAACCCCCATGTTTTAGCGATGGCTGCAGTCTTTTTAGGTCAAATTCTTGCTGTGGGAGCCTCCATACTCATACCCTTTCACTGTCGAGAAATAATGAAAATCATGACTCATCAGAGAAAATTACATTGGTTCAATAGGTCATAGGTCTTTCTACTATCTCACAAGTATAATCTTTTCTGCGTTTGATATTAGCAGAACAAAGAAGAGGTTTCGTATTCGTAACTCTTCTATAGTAGTCCAACTTGTGTGACAGCTGTTCTGGAACTTATACCAGCTTGTGTTGTAGTGTCAGATGCTTTGCACCGAGGATCCTCTTCAATTTTTTTTTCACATGACACAAGGTTCTGTCACACCCGAATGAGGTTTTGTGCACTGTTTGCCTTCTCTTGTGAATTGTACGATTACTCTATTAACATTAGAAAGTGTATTGAAGATTTCCTGCTATTTTGCGTTGACTAAGACCACCTTCATGTTTACCCACGCTTCGAACTCGCAGGAATTCAGATGTCTGATGCTCCTTTGGTTATTCACATGCTTCAATGTTGTTAGATGCAATTTTAATGATATATTCTAACGTATTTCAGCACTATTCTTATCTGTAAATATAAATAAGCGCATATTATTAGGTAAAATACTTATCTTAACGTCTATTCGTTTGTGCCATGTGTGCGTATATGCATTCGAGGAAGTAAAATGCACTTCTTGTACCGCTCCGACAACTTCAGGAAGGGCAAACGAAAGACCTTTTGTAGGAGCATGTCAATGACCCTCATTTCATCTCCTCAATCGTCCCAAAATGAGAGAGGCTGTCGTAAAGGTTTCCTTGAGCTTAGAGAATAACCAAAAGTCACAGGGAGCAACCTATGAACTATAGGAAAGGTGGAGGAACGGTCTTGATTCCCATCCTGGTCAAATAGTCTGGAGCACCCTTGAGAAAAACTTTGCGCAAATCTTCCACATCTTCAGTTCCTTGGAATAATTTTGTACAATTCCCATACTGACATTAAAGTGTGCATTTATTGTGTCTATAAACACAAGACGGTTCTTATCCATGAAATTCTTTATTGAGCCAATCAATCCTAGTGATTTCTTTACTCCACACCGCTCCTAATCCATCACAGACTCCTTGTCTTCCTTGAATCGCTTATACCACTCAAAAAGTGATGCTCGATTCATACAAGATGGTCCAAAAGCAGTCTGAGGCATTCCATACGTTTCTGTGCCATTTTTACCAAGTTTAAAACATAATTTCTTTGCATATCGTTCTTCTAAAGTGTCCTCACATCCAGATTTCATTTTTAAAATTCACCAGCTGTTGTGTCGCCCTAGCAGAATGAAAAGGAGCCCCATTTTCTATAAATAAGAGGTTAACTTGGTTCATTTAACCATTGGTAGGAGTCCTTCATGTAATATTGAAACATATTTAGAAGAATTGATGTTTAGACTTTAGTACGGTATATTTCAATTCCTGATCCACTGTTTATTTGAACCTGAAATAATAAAATTTAGTCTATCATTTTCCTAAGATATACATTTATAACATACTGAATTTTCAAGAGTCTACGACAATTTTAAATGTCTGTACTAAAAAAGTCTGAAAACTTATTGAAAACCCCTTATATATATATATATATATATATATATATATATATATATATATATATATACACACATTTAAAATGACCTAAATAAATGATATATATGAGAATGGCGGACGGAAAGTGCGATGGTGTGTGTATTGATAAGAAAGTGAAAAATCCACCACTCGTGTAATGAACAATAAGAAATCAATAAATTTCTCCGACTTGAACGAACAATATGCATTTCGTCGCCGCCGCCAAATTTTACCATTGTTTACCAAAATGACAAATACAAAGTCTGAACGTGAGACAGGACTGTAATTTTCGTTGGGTCAAACTTGTTTGCATCAAACTACTTGACTTTGTTTCGTTTCTTTCATCATTCCTTCACATATTTGGCAAACAACACATTCTTATTACCGTAACAATACTTCTAAGTTGATAACAAATCGATTTCTCTATAAGCAAACAAGAAAGACCTGTTGTGGGGTACAAACGACCCCTATTGGAGAAGTAAGTGGAGTCAACCAGTCCTATGAATACCACTGGTTTCAGAGACAAAATGGAGACATTCATACAATGTTTAACCGCATGCTACGAACACATTCCTCTCATACCATTTTAGTGGCTCCTGTATTCTTTATGATAAATACATATTATATTTTATACACTTTACACTACGTGTGGTTTCTTTCATTTATGACCCCTAGCACGGATCTACAACACTAATAAACAATTTCATTGACAGATTACAAAATCAACTTCGTAATCTAATGAAGGATGGTCTGTTATCGCCCCAACAGTCTCTATTAGACGCAAAAGCGACATTGTTAGGCATTCTTTATGTTAGTGGCAGATGCTTGACTGAGATCAAATCCCTAATTCACATGTAAAATATTCATAGCAATAACTCGTCTTTCTACAACAACAGCAAATAATATTTCATTTCCTTCTCTCTCACTCTTCCTCTCTCTGTTCACTCTGTGCTAAAGCTCAAACGAAACTTTTATGAACACATTTTCTTTCCTAGAACATTTTATTTATCGAACACCATACCACGAGTCTATTTCCTAACTAACTACAGCATTGTCACCTTAAAGTGTAATGTAAACAGATATCTGTTGAGTTTTCCACTTGGATAATCAATTCCTCATAAGTAATCTTTGTTTCCAATACTCTCTTGATTGCGTTCATTGTGCAACGGACTATCTTGTTGACTTTATCCTTGAGTGGCCCAAGGACCTTGATGATATTGACTCAAAACGAAAGATGATTATTACAAAGACAGGAGATGCCTATTAACCTTATTATTGAAAAGACCAAGTTTTAAGGTAGAAGGAAAACAGGTAGCAGGAAGAGAGTTCCACAACGTTAAAGTCCCAATAAAACATCTACTGGACTAGGAAACTATTACAATGATGGATTAAAACGGTGAATTGATGGGAGACTCCTAGAACAAAAAGTTAAACGAGCTGGAACAAAAATAGCAGAGAATAGATTAGACAATTATAAGGAACACATGGCATTATACTATTTGTAAATAAAACCGAGACTAGCAACATCACGTCTGTGAGAGATAGGTTACAGTGAAGAAGGACGGTAGATCAGCTGTTGAACGAAAATCACGACAGCCACACTGAACATAATTAAAGAGGCTCATACGTTCCAGAAAATGGACACGCCTCTTGTTGACCAACCTCTCAAAAACTTTGCTGATAACAGCTTGAAAACTAACAGAACAATATGAAGTTGGATCGGATCAGTTATCAGCATTCTTAAAGATAGGAAAAATCGAAAAGGAAGGGAAGCAGGACTGAAACAAACAGAGACTAAATAATTTCGAGAAGATAGAAAAAAGTTCAGCTGAACAACGCTTGAGAACAACAACAGAAATCAAATCAGAACCGGAAGCTTTCGATTGGTCAGGATCAGTAAAATTCTAGAAGTGATAATAAAAGTGATAATAAAAGTCCGATCAGATTTCAGACGGAAAATCCGGAAGAACAGCACCAGAATCATTAATAGAAGATTAGTTATCAAAAAGATGAGAAAACAGATCAGCCTTATTATGAGAAGATACAATGACCCGAAAACATTAAAAAAAGAGGAAGAATAGCAGACTTGTCACTTTTAATAACACTATTATATATTCTAAAAAATCACGAGAGCCAACCTTTTGAGGTGAGGCAGAGCCAGAGATCATTTTATGACACAATCGTTTCCCGGGGAGAGTTCCTTGGTTGAGGAACGTCCTAGGAACGCAACCAGCTCCTCGGGAGGAATAAATGATATCAAACGATCGGCACACAACGGGTCGATATGTCGTCGGCTATTACCGGCTGGATGGCTTCTCTAGTCTTCATTGTGTCGTTACAGCGAAACAGCGAACAAATGCATTTTTATAAATATATATAATTTATTTTACATTTAACACTGGCAAAGCATATTTTTTATAAACACCAATTGAAACCAGACGCATGCATTTAAAACTGCCATGTCGCTTTAGCTGTTTTAAAACAATATAATTATATTTAATTCTCTCTTTCAATGAAGAAAGACAGAGAAGGGGAGTGAAAGAGAGAAATAGAGAAATAGGGAGAAAGAGAGAGAAAGAAAGAAAGAAAGAAAGAAAGAGAGAACGACATAAAAAGAGAGAAATATTCATATAGTTTTGTTTTCGTATGACTCGATGATGAGTTTTCCGGGTTTGTTCTCTCAAATTCTAGGATCTCAAATCATTTTGACTTAGTTGAATATTAATAAACGACTGTCATTCAAACCCAGCCGACATTCTCTACCCTTCTCAAACCCACAAAGCACCTGCTGAACACATCTTCACTTCACAAGTACAGACAAGTTAGGCACAAGGTTCATTAATGTAAAAGCCCCCAGCTTCCCCAAAAGAGGAGCCACATCATTATTCCACACTTGGAAAATAGTTAGACTTAGCGTAAGATATTGCTCTTGCAGACATTGCTAGCTTTTCTGTAGGATTGTCGAGAACCATTTTGACCATACTGATTAAAGTAATAATTACGATGGTTAATGGTAGAAACACGAACAGATAAAAAACTGGGGAGGAGAACGAGATTTGGTTTGAAGCTGAAGATGATGAATGAATATTGCAATTCCAACAAGAAGCCAGTCAATAACCTTCTTTCGGATACATACCAAAGATATAACCCCATAGAACGTCAAATAGAAAACTGCGAAGCTCATCCCAATCAGTCCTCTTGTAGTTAAACGTCTTTCTATAGAAGGGACGATCAATTCGAGACTTAACTGAAAAATCAATCTCAACATCAACAACGAACAAATCGGAGGAGAAGAGAAAATAGAACATGATTCAGGAACAGCAGTGAGAGAAAGATTAAATAAAGATGGTTGATGAAAGTCATTATAAGGAACGAGTGTAGAGAAAGTGACAATTTAGGATAAATCATGAAGTCGAGAAACACTAAGACAGATTTCACCAGCAGGATATTTGCAATTAGAAGAGTGAGCATTAAAGTCACCGAAGATGAAAATAAAGCTTGACGAATGAGGTTATAATTCATTATCAATACTGTTGAAAATAGTATAAAAAAACGAGCAGTTACTGTCAAAAGGGGAGCGATGGAGCGATATAAAAACAAGTGAAGCATGCATGGCCCTCCGTGAGTACAAATGAACGAGGCATAAAAAATGACTAAGTTCAGCATTGCCTCCCCCACACCTTATTTAGCCCCCAAAGTCATCGGGGACGTCAAATGCAGGTGAAAATGAACAAACTGTTCAGTTTTAGGCCTTAACATATGTAAATGTTTGTTATGCACCATGCAAAAAAAGAAATGACTAAGTCCATCATTTGCCCCCCCCCATTTAGCCCCAAATGTCCCCAAGGCCTGAACGCATTTAAATTTGAGTTCAGCACCATGCAAAACTGCTGAATAGACATACACAGAAAATTTTGGACAAACATGGTAAAATAGTCATAGAAAACGGAGTGTTTTTATTAGCCCTGAGAGCCGCTGAGGCACAACCAAAAGTTATCGCAAAGTATAGACAAACAAAATTGTATAACAATCAGTTAGTTACAACTTTTCAGAAAGTTTATAAAAATCACCAATTTTTTTTAATAAGCACAAAAGTGTAAATTTTAGCCATTTTAACCCAAAAGGCACCCTAGGGGGGGGGCAACTGGGGTTTTCTGGAAAAATCCGTTTGGTTACTTTTTTTTATTCATATCATGTTTAACATTTGTGCAAAATTTCAAAAAATTGCAAGGCGTAGTTATTTGAAAAGTGCGGACAGACGAACGAACGAACGAACGGGCGGACAAGGTTGAATTTACAGGTTTACCCTCCTTTTGGCGGCACCTCCGAAAAACAAACATTAAAAACAAATTAGAAGTGGAGTGCGCAACAAAGACAACATAAAACAGACAAAAGGATATCCATGAGATTCAAGACTGAGAACACGTACAATGTAGAGATATTTGCGACGAAAAAATAGCAAAATCATGCAAATGCGTGGAAGAGTCTAAACGGACAAGAAGCACATATTCCTTCCCATATAGATATCAATAGAAGAATCTAAGTGTGTCTCTCGAATAGCAAAAATGTGACTATATTTCTGCAAAAGGAGGGATTGATCATTAGGAAATTTGGACCTGAGACCTCTGATATGACTTTTAGAAATAATAAGGTGTTTATCGTGTGAATCTTTAGAATGGGTGATAAAATAAATAAATAAATAAATAAAAATGTGATAAAGGTAGAATCACTTCCAGACAAATGAAACCTAAAAGAGATCCTATTACGAGCATTCAATTTCCTGGAGTTCAAAGAGACACATCAAAAAGATAAGCCCTTTCAAGAGACCGTTAAAGAAAGGTGTTATCAGACTGACCGACAAAAGGTCTACCTCTAAACTAGTTATATGGTTAACCAGAAACCGGTGTTTTTATCGTGACACCATCACGCCACAACAAAATCTAAAACTGGCCTTGTCCCCATCATACCATTTCCGAAGATTAAGTTTCACGAACTACCAAAAAATATATAATATAAAGGGGGAGGGTTATAGAAAATAAAAATAAAGATTTAGTGTAAAAAACGACCAGGTAATATATAAGAAATGAAGAGGGCCAGAGGAAAAATATTCAGAGCCAAGAACGAACAGAAAAAATAGAATACAACTGAGGAGGCCAATGGAAATAATAATAAGAAAGAAATTTGAGAAAATACGAACGGGTTCTGGTAATAACATCAAAGAAATCAAACTTTTATGATCTAAGTATTGCAACCGAAATGAGATTAACGTCTTCAGAAATGCCGTTAAAAAAAATGGTGACAGTAACGACGCTTTTTTGTTGAAATAATAAAATCAAAGAAATTAAACGTGTACGATCTAATTAGTGTAGCTGAAATAAAATTGACGGCCACAAAAATGCCGTTAAAGGTTTGAAAAAAAAATGGCGAAAGTAAAGACGCCTTTTTGTTGAAGTAATAAAATGAAAGAAGTAAAATTTACTAACAGCCAAGTGTTTTTTTTTAAGGAAAGCCGGAATAAACAAAGGCAGGAATATTCTATTATAAACAAAATAAAATAGCACCGCATTTAACTCGTATGAGAGGAGGGAAAGGGAGACATTGGAATATTTATTAGCTGATGCCGAATACCACTTGTAAGAATTTAACAATAATCAAGGCTACCTGAAATTTAATGAAAGAATGTGGCTACTTTTTATGCCGTTTACATAAAAATATTTATGAAGGAAGGTGGCTTCGTTTTACGCCATTTATATAAACATAAATACATTTTTGTTTAAAAGTTCATCTTTTCCAGTTAATCAAGCTAGAAATAAATACTGTAACATAAACAATATATAAATATCCTTACTTATACGGTCCTGGATATGACCTTAAACTATATCCAGTGGTGAGGCCCCAGCTTGCGGGCTTTGGGGAGTGTGTAGCCACCCTTTAATTACCATTGCTCCCAGGTCCACTCTGACCCGGAGTGGTAGTACCTGTTAGGGTCCCAACTATGGGTTAAATAGAAACTGATTTGAAAACAACAAATATATTCTATTAAAATTTTTTCTTCAAAATCTTTGGATTCGGCATTAAATAACCCGAAAAGGGTTGATATGCCGTAAAACAAAAACAACCAACAACCAACCTTACTTATACAAAAATCAAGCAGAGAGAAGCTAATGTTGGATTAATTGGGTTTGCAAATAAAAAATTTGGTCATTCAAAGAATTTAACCTGAGCTCAGTAAGTTACCCAGCTGATCACATTAATATATATATATATATATATATATATATATATATATATATATATATATATATATATATATATATTGCCGGCAAGAAAGTCCGCACTTGTATTTTTTCAAAAACTGGCAATATAAGCTAAATTTAATGTAATTGTTTAGATAACTGATACCTCATTTGATTCGCCTTTTACCCCTCTATTATTTTACTTGTTCACATTTGACTTTTAATTGAAATGTTCATCCTAGAACATTTCAATTCACGTCAATTTAAAAAAATAATTTCAAATTGAGAAGGCAGAAAAAAGTCCGCAGCAACAAATTCGCTTAAAACCAGCTTAAATTATTGCTCCTAAATCAGTTTAAAATATCCACTAACAGGCAACAAAGCATCTCTAATCGTACTTGTTGTTGTTCCAGGTTATACAACGTAACATTTAGTCCATATGCCGCGACTTTCTCTTAATGATCGTCAGGAGCTCATTAATCTCTACCTTTCTGGTTTATGTATTCGAGAAATCGACCGCAAATTGAAATGTGATGAGAAAACGGTACGAAAGACTGTGCAAAAGCACGAAAACACCGGCAGTGTTTGTGATGCCTCTAAAATTGGTCGCACTAGAGTTACTTCTGACAGGGAAGACAATGCTATCAAGATCCGAAGCCTAAGAAACATATTTGAAACGGTTCCCAAAATCCAACAACAGTGCAATTTTGTTAAAAAGTGCTCTCTTTCTATTGTCAAGAACAGATTAAAGTAATTTAATTTTCGAATATATGTTGCAAGACGCAAGCTAATGAATTCTGTAAAAAACAGGAAACGCCATCAGATGCAATGAAGATCATGACTCTTGATCTTGGTCAAAAGTGCTTTCTAGCGACGAAAGCAAGTTCAATAGGCTAGGCAGTGATGGTTAGGAGTAGGTCCGTCGGAGGAAAACAAACAATTTAATCCTAGGTGCTCAGTTCCAACGCTGAAAGGTGATGGAGATTCGGTTTTGGTGTGGGGCATTATTAGTACCAATGGCCCAGGGCTTATAGTTCGCTTGCAAGGTCGAATTAATTCGACCAATATCTTAATATGTTGACTGAGCATTCTCTACCCTACTTTGGTCGGAATTTGGATGATAATCCCATCTTCATGCACGATAATGCTCCCATTTACACAGCTGGTAATGTCAATAGGTTCCTGGAAGAGCATGATATTCCGTGTTTGGATTGACGTGCACAATCTCCAGACCTCAACTCAATCGAAAACGTATGGTATAGCATCAAGCAACAGCTACGCAATGATAAAATTTCAAATTTGGAAGAACTTTGGAAAAAATTATAGAAAAGTGGGATGCTCTTTCCCCAGAGTATTGCTGCAGTTTAATTCAAGGAATTCTCAAAAGATTGCAGGCTGTCAAATTACAGAAGGGCTATGCTACTAAATATTAACTAGTTCATTGTGTTTCTGTTGTATTTGTGTTGCATTAATGTCTTAAAGTTACATTAACAAATAACAAATTTCCATTGTGCGGACTTTCTTTTTGCCTCCTCAATTTGAAGTTATATTTTTAAAATTGATGTGAACACTAGAATATTTTAATTAAAAGTCAAATATGAACAGGTAAAATCATAGAAGAATAAAAGGCCAATCAAATGAGGTATAGGTTGTTTAAAATTTACATTAAATTTAGCTGAAATTTGCAGTTTTTGAAAATATTACAAGTGCGAACTTTCTTTTTGCCCCTGCATATATATATATATATATATATATATATATATATATATATATATATATATATATATATATTAGATAAGAACTTTAGATTTGCTTTATACCAGTCATGGCATATTTTCTCTCCTCAAAATTTGAAAAGGTCTGGAACCTTTTTAATTTTTGTATTTTAATTTTTATTGTCTGATGAAATCAAATATGATTAAATGGTCCTCACATCATAACAAGATATGATTGTATTTATATAAAGAATAATATATATATATATATATATATACATGTGTATGTATGTATGTATGTATGTATGTATGTATGTATGTATGTATGTATACTAGAAGGACTATCTGGAGTTTCCCAGGCTCATAAAAACTCAAAATAAAAACTGATTAGTGTTGTATTACGTGTTTATATTAAAACGTGTATCCATTTTTTCTTTTCCGCGTTCATTCTTCTTTTAATCTACTGAACAAATATTAATGATATGATGAACCCATCTAAGCTTTCAGATTTTAGATTATTGATTCTAAGAATAAAACCTAGTTTATACACTCCTTTTGTTTTTAAGGTAACGAGCACTGTTAGATTTAGCACATACACTGCCAAGTAAAAGCCTCTAGAGTTTTGGCATAGCGTGCTTTGTTCAGATGAGACCAAAATTGACTTGTTTGGCACTCCAAAAACACCGAAAGTTTGAAGAAAAAAAAGGCACTGAATACCAGTCAAAAACACCATTCCAATAGTAAAATTTGGAGGAGGATCCTTTATTATCTGAGGCTGTATTAGTGCAGGAGGTATAGGAAAAGAGGAAATAATAAAAGGGAAAAATGAATGGAGCACTTTATAGGCGTATCTTGGAGAAAAACCTGAAAGAAAGCGTGAAGTTGCTCAAATTGAAATAAGTCTGGATCTTTCAACAAGATAACGATCCAAAATACACTGCGAAACTCACACAAAATTGGTTTAATTCCAATAAAGTGAATATTTTAAAGTAGCGTTGTCAATCTTCCGATCTCAACTCTATAGAGAATTCATGGGGATAATTAAAATTACGGGTCTATAGAAGAGAACCTTCAAATCTACGAGAATTGGGGAGGATTTGTGTGGAAGAATGGAATAAAATAATACAAGACACATGTAAGAAAGTCACAGTAGATTACTCAAAACGTCTGCATGCTGCACCAACAATAATGGTTATGCTACAAAATACTAGATATTATTTTGTAAATGTGCTGTAAACTTTTCCGGTGCTAATTATTGAGTTTTCTCTTCACGTTGTGTTAAATTATTTTTTATTTTTCCCACTGTTCCTATCTTAGTCTATGTTTATAAAATGTTTCATTACCATTTGGAAGCTCGAAATACAAAAACTAATAGTTTCAAATGTGTATTGTAAACTTTTGCGGGGGACTGTACCACGTACCACGTGTACACTGCTCTATCAAACATATTGAACAGTTTTCAATTCAATACATATCCCTTACAAATTTTATATGTATTTTATCTAGGGTATTGAGCACTGTTCGATTCAACATATAACTTAATAATATTTGGGATTCAGCATCTACCATGTTCCAAATGGCTTACTGCATTTTTGCACGCACCTGTTATATCTAGGGGGTGGAGCATTATTTTATTTAACATTATTATTTACCAAGTCTCTACTGTATGATTAATTTATTGACCCAATGTTTACTTCATATTATTTACCAGTGTCATAAATAACAAAGCAGTATTTAAAAGATTATGCTTAATATATTTATTTGGAAACTTATTTCTTTATCTATCATTATTATAGAACTCATTCGTTTATAATCAAAGTTGATCGAATACTTTTAAGCTAAATATAATCAACTAAACAAAAAATCATAAATGAGTAGTAAAAAATAAAGCACAGATGGCCTCTCGAAAGCACTAAATAAATAAAAGTAAAAAGGTCCCAGAGCACTACTAAAATGAACTTTCTAACACCTAGAAGAGAAATTACGTTTTCAGTGAGCACTACAAAACATAAAACTCAGGAGGCCTCCATTGCTCTACTGATGAAAGTACGTTGACCTCCAGAGCACTACTGAAACCAGATACTTTCTTTCCCTAGGAGCGAAATTATTTTATTTAGTTAACAATGAAAGCAGTAAAACTCCGGAAACTTTCAGAGCACTACTGAAAACACAAACTAAATATAGGGAGACCTCCAGAGCACAATTAAAACCAAGTTGCTACCTCCCTAGAAAATAAATTATTTTTAAGAGAGGAGTGGAAAAATAAAACCGAAGAGGCCTCCATAGCGCTACTGAAAGCACTAATTTAAATTAAAGAGGTCTCCCAAGCACTACTACAAGCAAGTTTCTAACCGTTGCACCTTCTAGAAAGAAAATATTTTTAAGAGAACAATGAAAAAAACATTTAGGAGGCCTCGAGAGCGCTACGAAAAGCACTAAATTATAATAGGGAGACGTCCTGAACAATACTAAAACCAAGTTTCAACGTCTTATTTATTTTATCAGATATTAAAATATATCCTCAAATAACGGACGCACCTCAACTATATCGTCTTCATTCAAATATATTTAATCTATTTAAATGAATTTGAGGTGATATCGTGACAAAAAACATTGTGACATAGAGTTTAACTTTAATTTCTTTAAATTGAGAGAGTAAACATTAAAGGTCAAACGCATTAATTCTAGTTAATTTTTTTTAATTTTGCAATTGCGAATTTCAAATTTTCAATTTTCAAAATTTCAATTATGAATTTTGGAAATCAACTGCTAGGCGTAAACATGCGAATGTGGATTGTGTTTAGTTTAATTTTATGTCAGAAGAATAGTTTCATTGAATCCCTAAAAGAAAATTAAGATATCCCCAATGTTTATGTAAATTTAACGATAACTATTATACAGCAAATAATAAGTATTCTAACAATTTCAATTTCTTTAGAGTTTTAAAGTTGTTTTTATTGCGCATTTTATTTTAATAAATTATTTAAAAACTGGTAATAAACTTAAAAATGTCAAAGATGCATTAATAAGAGAAATACACATGCATACATAGAGTTGTTTAATAAATTCATTAATATATATATATATATATATATATATATATAGCCTCTGGCGCGTATTTAAAGCGACAACCGTGTGATACGTATGCAAATGACCTTGCCAGTTCGCATGCTGACGTCACAGCAGAGGAAAAGAAGGGATAGAAAGAGAGAGAGAGAGAGAGAGAGAGAGAGAGAGAGAGAGAAAAGAGGATATACGTGAACGGCAAGTGTCGAAAAAGCACCTGTGCGCCGACAGCGAGGAATCACGTGGTTTTATAAACTGCATGGCGAACTGAGAAACTTTTAAAACAAGATGCAATGCGTTATCTTAGAAAGTACCATGAATGAATGCCTTTCATTTCATCTAAAACAAAAATGACTCCATTATCTTTGTTTTATTTCCTTTGCGAGTGTCTCTGATTTAAAAACAGGACAGCTGTAAAATACATTGCTCTCCAGTGGAAATAACACTTCCCCAATAGCAAAATATAGAACAATACGGTTACTATTTATACTAAGATAAAAATTAAAAAAATGAAGTGTTAATAATAATAAAAAAATAAGTAAATTTGATAATAATAAGGTTGCAAGATCTATTCAGCGACACGTTAACTAGCATATAACTGTTATGAGAATATAAATGCATAAAAGCTTAAGTACCTTTGGACCAGACAGGTATATATATATATATATATATATATATATATATATATATATATATATATATATATATATATATATATATATATATTAGTCATGAGTAAGTTGCTAGAATCTGTGTTAAATACAGAAGTAATCAAACATCTCAACAAAAATAACCTTCTTAGTGAC
Organism: Euprymna scolopes; assembly: GCF_053919585.1. NCBI lineage: Eukaryota > Metazoa > Mollusca > Cephalopoda > Sepiida > Sepiolidae > Euprymna > Euprymna scolopes. Next base: position 110,538,768 of record NC_136483.1, on the reverse strand, counting down.
ACTCAATATGGTTTCCGTTCTGCTAGATCTACAACAGATGTCCTTACAGTTATATCGTATAGGATTAGCAAATCTCTCGACGGTGGCAATCTTTCTAGGGCAATTGCTCTTGACATATCTAAAGCCTTTGATAGGGTATGGCATAAAGGTTTACTTCATAAGATCGCTAGCTATGGTATAGCTGGAAAAGTCTTCTCAATTATTAAATCATTTCTTTCTGATAGGTTCATAAGAGTAGTAGTTGAGGGGCAAAAATCAGAAGCTCACAGTATTAATGCCGGTGTCCCTCAGGGATCCATCCTGGGCCCAACTCTTTTCCTGATCTACATTAATGATCTTCCAAATCACATCCTTACATCATTTGTAGACATTTATGCTGACGACACTACCATTTATGGTACCACATCTAAGACAGTAAACGACCAAGTTCTCTCCAATTCTCTCTCCTCTGATCTTGAGCATGTAGTACAATGGGGAAAGGAGTGGCTGGTTACTTTTAATGCATCTAAAACCAAGCTCCTCTCTTTACATCATCAACATTCTGATCCACATCTGGCATCAATTGAAATGAATGGCTCTCGTCTTCAGGAGGCCTCAAGTTTTGACAAGCTTCTGGGATTGACCATTACTCCTGATCTTAAATGGAACACGTACATCAAATCTGTTGCCAAGGCCGCTGGAAAAATGGTGGGATCTTTCTATCGATCCAGTAGATATCTCACTGCTGATGCAATTCTCTATCTATATAAGAGCCAGGTACGTCCAAGGATGGAATACTGTTGCCACATCTGGGCAGGAGCTGCTAGAAAGGACTTGGCCTGCCTTGATAGAGTTCAAAATAGACTTCGTAGCCTCGTAGGACATGTCCTTTTCTCTTCCTTGCAACCTCTATCTCACAGAAGAGATGTTGCGAGTTTGTCTCTGATGTATCGTTATTTTCATGGAAAGTGTTCGACTGAGCTTCAATCTATGGTCCCCCCTCGCAAAACTTTCACAAGAAACACTCGTCTAGCTGTAAACACTATCAATAATTCCCCCCACTCTTTATCTGTGCCTAAACCTAAACGTAGATTCCATGAACAAAGCTTCTTTCTAAGAACTGCACGCCTGTGGAATTGTCTTCCGTTTTCCTGCTTTCCGGCTGACTACAATATGGTTGTGTTCAAGTCTAAAGTAAATAAGTTCTTGATGAGCCGTTCCATATAAGTTATTAAATTTACCAAATTTTCATTACTAATGATTACTATATTGACCAATTTCTACTGTACACTCTTTAACCCTTATCCTTGAGTGGCCTCTGGGCCTTGATAATGTGGTGATGCCTTTGTAAAAAAAAAATATATATATATATATATATATATATATATATACTAGCTGTACCCTGCCACGCGTTGCTATGGCTGAAATCGTGTAAATGAAAAAATACAAGAGATTGCCTGGTTTGCCGTCTCTAGCACACGCAACATATAATTGTCCATGTGAGAAGCAATCAGTGTCTAAATATAACTGCACAACTCTAATGATTATCCCTGTGTTTTTTTGATCGAGATAGCAAATGCCAGTCTAATTGGGATTTGCAATATCTTAAATTGAAATGGCATGTCTGTAGGAATCATAGAAATGCGCGGAATCAGGACATCCTCACCTTTTAAAGGCCCCGTCAAAATTGTGGCTTATATTAAGTTAGTTTTTACTGAAAGACGTGCTATTACACAGCTTGGGCTGGTTAATATTTCGTAACAGGATGATTGGCACGCCAATTTTCAATTGCAGTACATGTAGTGGCATCCCTGGCAAATCTAGCGAATTTAAAAATTCTGTTGGATAGTTAACTGCTTCGTCTGCTTCAACAAAAGTGTCGACGGAGTTTTATGTGACTAACTCACCAAGATTGTTCAACTGAATAGTATTGTTGAATTCATGAACATCTTTGTTCTTGAGTGACAAAATAGTACTTTTACTCAGCCAACTAGGATGCTTATAGTTTATTTTGATGTCCGGAAATACCTTTTTAATCAATTCTCTTTTGTTGTCACTTAATTACAGAACTTTTGTGGCAATGAAATTCACCCTGAGGTAAGATTAGCCAGAACTTTTCCATTCCCAGTTTCCAACAATTGATTTAAAAATAACTTTACTGATTGATAGTTTTGCTGCTGGAGACGCGTATTTCTAGTCAAATGTAATGTCCTCACCTGTCGCCAAAAAGTGGAATATTTGAAGCAAGCATTTATTTCATCTGCTGGTGTTGATCCATCTATGTTTGCCTGAAATCTCTAGCAAGTATCATTACAACATTCCAAAATAGTCGGTCATTTTCACGCAAATCTTGCAATAATCGATCAAGAGCGTCAAGTGGTTTATTGTGTGCCTTTGTGCATTCATCCCAAACAATAAGTTTACATTTCTGCAATAACTTTCCCATACTTAATTTTTTGGAGGTTCCATAAAATGCATATTTAATGGTAATTTTAAAGCCGAATCAGCAGTTCATCCGCCTGGCAGTAATGTTGCAGCTATTCCAGATGATGCAAGAGATAAGCCTATGTCATAAAGTGATCGAATTTAATTTAATTAAGAAGGGTTTACCAGATAATGCAAGAGATAAGCCTATGTCATAAAGTGATCGAAATTAATTTAATTAAGAAGGGTTTACCAGTTCCTCCTAGCGCATCTAAGAAGAAAATTTCTTAGTTATTGACAGTCTGTATTACTTTGTTGTAAATAGCTTTTTGCTCAGCTGTTAGTTTTTAATATTTGAATGAATACACAACAAAAGATCATCTGTGTTGTAAGTTTGTTCCCGACGTAATTCTATATCAAACAAAGTTGAAGCAGATCGATTCGGTGATGTCATTCCCAATTAAGTGAGAACTTTGCAATTTCTAAGCACAAATTTTCAATCCGTATCAATGCCTCATTATATATTTTTGCTCTAAAATCCAGGAAGGTATTTGGATTTTCATTGCATCTTTGATATAAAATGTCTTCAGTCGTGTGTGATTTATATTTCTCCCATAACTTTATTGGAGATGAAGGGGAGCAAGTTGTCAATATGATGGCAAACAATGCACGAATTTGAATCGGATGCGATATGCTACATGCATCATTAATGCATTCATCCCAGTGCCCGTCATTCTCTAATAAATTCAGAGCTTGGCATGCACTGCGAAAAGTAGCATGCGTAACACCATTGACAATTTTTAATTGCTGGAGAGATGTTGGACCAGGTGCCAACAGCATGCGAAGAAAGAAACATTCATCTTTTTGGGGATGAATAGTAAATAGTCGGTCTATTGTGTTTTCTTTGAATATTCCAGGGTGTTCGTCTACCCTATCTCCTCGTTTGCGTCGTTACAATAATTTTCTACTCCTATTCCATGGGTAATACATAGGTACTTCCAAATAGAGCAGTGTTGATGCAAACGCGTCATTTTGACATAACGTGAAAAAAGCCATTAATGTTGACGCCGGTGAATTAAGAGATATTTGTTGCACATTTGAAACTGTAAAGTAAACGCGTTGTCCATTTTCTAAATGTACTGATAAGTGAACAATAGCCGAACCTCGTTCATATATTGGAAATGAAAAAAAAAATGCCATACAGTTTCATTACTGCTTATTTATCTTACAACTTGAAACCGTGCAATTTCATCGATATCTATGCCTACATTTCTATCATTTCTTTGAGTTCCCAAACCAAAAACTGCCATATTGCTGCCTTTATTCGCATACTTGCAAATGTATTTGATGGACTTAAGCGAGTTACCGTAGTCCACACTAATGTACAATTTGTAGGCTTTCGATAGCAAAGGTGAATATGGAACAACCCACCGGTTATTGACTTCAATGTCACCATTTCGCATTTGTATGATTGCCAATTTACTACCATTTTCTACTGACCGTCTTCTGTGCAAACGATATCCATCATTTCCAGTAACTGTGTCTGCTAGCAATGCCTGTGGATATCGCTTAGAGCATTTTCCATCTTTCATGCATGGTGAATTTGGATTCAATATACCACCAAGGTCCATGTATCACATTTTTTGTCACAAGTTCACGCAAATCTTTATCAATGTCAGCATCAGGTATTACAGGACATATTACATTGTCGATTTCATTTGGACTGATTTTATTATAGAGCCAGATTAGTATGTGTTAATGTTGTAATTCCACCGACTACATCCAGCAGCACACAGACCCAAATACTTTATGTTTTACAATGAAATCTATTAGCGATTTCAGCTTTTGCCCGAAAACACGTGCTGTAATATCATGCTTATCCACTGATGATGTTCAGGAAGTAATAGTTGTTATATATCATCCCAAGCATGGTTGCATGTGGATGTAATGAATAGGTCAGGGCGCCCATACTGACGAACATATGCAACAGCATCTTTAGTGTATTCATGCATATGACGTGGACTACCTAAATATGAAGATGGCAAAATCGTTAGTCTTCCAACGTTGCTTGTATTACCCTCAATTTCAACTGCATCTCGCAAATGGACATATTCTTCAGAGCGAACTTTGGACTGATTCAGACGTATGAATAGTAAACGTTCAGATTAAATTTTTGCGTACATGTCTACGATGTATTGTGGAACAATTGGCGGCATTTCAGAATGTGATTGGTTTCATTTTCCCGATTCAATAATCGATATGAATGATAGTTCATTGCGCTGTATTTTTTATTTGCTTCTTCTGAGTGGATTTATCATGTCAACATTAAAATGATATCCATCAGCACCATCCCAAAAAATGATTGGATATTGCAGAGCATCGTAGCATCGGTGAGTTTCTGCAATGTTTGTCAATTGATCATTTCTTCTATGAAGGACAGTATCCCTAGGTTGAAATTGATCTCCAACGATAACAATTGCCACTTCATCTATGGTTGGCGCATTGAATCTTCGCACTTGTTCTCCAGCAGGAGATTTGTCAGCACTAATAACAATCTTGTGTGTATCAGATGGTATCATTTAAATTGCAGTTTTGAATAAATGCACTAAATTGTTTTTATTATTGAGCAGTTCTTGCAGTTGAGAAACAATGGACCGTCTTGTGCCAGTCGAAATTCCACAGCGTGCATTCAGTTTATCATTGTTATCACCGATGAAATACATTTGTAGGAATTTATGATGAAAGGAAAAGGAAGCAGAGATCAAACTTTATTTGTCCTTTTACTTTGACATAAATTTTACGTTGGCATGAATTGGGCTGCAATGATTTCTGCACGGAACGACGTCATTTGGAAGCATGAGTTGTATTCTCTGATGTTCGATAGAAAATTATTTGATTCAGCAGTATATCCAACAAGCAAAGTTTTTAATAGTTGAGGTAGTTTAATTTTTTCGTTGGCACAACGCAATCCTTTAGTTTCTCTCTTAAATTTCAGAGCCTTGCAATAGGGACACACTTCAGTCATAGTACCAATGTGAACATAACGACTCAAACTATAATCATCATCAGGGTTGTAGTGAAATGAAAGCCGGTCCTAATCTCAGGATTATTCAACATGGAGTCGTGTTTGATGCTGATCTGCAGTTTCTCGTTGACGTCTTTCAGCATGTCTCAGCCTCTCACATTCATTCCGTCGATCGAAGCAGATCTGTATAGGCATTACAGAATTGTTGTGCCCGTAATCGTGCCTCCTCAAATCTGGCAGCACGTCGCTCTGCTGCTTCATTGGCACGTATCTGAATCATATTTTGTCTGATCCGTTGTCATGGTATTAAATGGTAATAAAACGAGAAGAACACAAGGCTTTGAGAAACAAACATGTATTCACATATATTACGGGTCGAGCAATACAATTCCTTAACAGTAGGGTGTTTACACACGACCTCCTTGGCCGCGTGCCAATCTGACTGCCGATTACCGATACTCGTTATCGGAAGTAACGTCACCAAAGGAAGTGACGTCATAAGATAGTCCATTAATCCCATGAAGGGGCGTCTACAACACCCACCTCCCAAACTTTTTGTTCGTAAAAGCTGTCAGTACCTCTTCCTTTTAGGGTTTACCATCAATGGCTCGGTAAACTTCTCTTACGGAACGACCGCCGTAGTTCAAGTGTTGGTTGAGGAGGTTCAAGATCAAAAGTTTCGAAGACAGTGTCTATCGGCTCATCTGCCAATGGTGTAATGTCGCTGGTTTCAACTGATCGACATCTTCTTAGTTGGATCTGGTGACGTTTCTGGGTATATGTTGGTCCTTGGACGATATATACCATGTCACCGACTCTCTTAGTAATTGTACCCACCTCTCAGAATGATGTGTTATTTTTATAACTTTTGAAAAACATCTTTCACCTGATATAAAACGTTTACTGGCTACACAAGTTATCACTAGTGGCCTTGACTTGTCAAAAACGGATCTCACTTTCCGCGCAAACATCGTTACTGCAGGTGAAACTGCTGTTGGTGTGTTCGCGTTTGGTGCAATCCTATACCCGTGTACACTTGTTGAAATGCTTCGCTTTTAATTTCCGATAGAAGCACCGGGAGTTCTCTGATTGTGTTGCTCATCATCGTTTTTATTTCCCCGTCTGTCCGAAGAGTGGCAATGATGGAATCTTCAAACGGGTCCCTTTTCAATGGTATCGGCCTAGATAGGCTATCCGCATGGATAATTTGTTTCTCATCAGTTTTTTGGCGCGGGATTTTAGCTTCCGGTTTGCAATTTCAGTTTTTATGCATCCTTTGGCAGATTCCGTTGAAGCTCCCTTTTTCGATTTCTCCGTTGCTGAAAATGTGACGTTTCGTTTCTTCTTGAAAACGGGCAGTGTTTTCTTTTAATTCGAAACTGTCTATAGCCTTTGTACATTTTTTTAGTCCTGGTGAGAATACTTCTAAAAATTCCACTTTTAATTCGTCTTTCAGTTGTTGCGCCTCCATAGACAAGTCTTCTACCATATGAAAGAATTTATTCATAGGCTGGTGTCCTATGTACATGGACTTTAACTTTTTTAGTAATACCATTTAAGGTTAGCGTGAGTGTGAGATCTCCCTCAAATTCCACTTTATCACCTGTCACAGCTCGAGCTGATTTGTTCGTCTTCCGCATGGTTGGTTTCCTTAGCCTTTTCCACGTCTTAAGGTTAATGATTGACAGGCCTGATCCGGAATCCAATTGTAGATGCACAATCTTATTTGCGATGTTAATTGTGACATATTTGCGTCGATTCTTATCCGAATCAAAGTTGGATCTAGTCTATCGGACTCTGTTCTTGACCTTGTTCTTCCTGCACTGGATCGTTTTGTGGCCCTTCCTGCCGCATTCGTTGCAGTATTTATCTTTTTAAAAACATTGACTCGACCAATGTTTCCAGTCGTAGCGATAGCACGGGCTTGTAGGGGATCCGAGTCTTGTGACTAGGTGGTACTTATTAGCTGTAGCCTGAGTTTTCTTAATTCCACCTTTGCTTTTTCGGGGTAAATATTTTTCTGGTCTGAAGGTCATCCTTCTAAGGAATATTGCGCCTGACTCCTCGACGTGTCTCGAATTGTTACTTACGCAAACTACCTGTTGACAATCCTCGGCCAACTTCTGGAGTTGAGGCCCTGTTCGCTCTCAAGTCTAGAGAGAATACGTCGTCGTATCTAAGTGTATTTGGATGAGACTAAACCCCGCGCAAAAATTAAACACTTGAAGTCATCTGCCGATGCTGAACAGTTCGGATAAAAATTTGACCGCCTCAGAAAATTCCAATTCACTCGTCTTCCTTGGGAGAATATAATCCACAAACTTGCTATGTTCTGTGGTCCCTAACTTCCTCAAAAGTAGGCGAATATTTTAGCGTTGCTCCACTCCTGACAACGCTTGTTGCCTCTCTTGAAATTGTAACTGGAGCTATTTATCACATTCTTTTAAATTTCCCTCAGCCTTCTACTGTTGACCCATCTGGGCCTTGATTAGCTGTATTAATACTGATTTTACCCCATCTTGTAATGGCTTTTCCAAGCGCAGGAAAAAACTCCGTTTTGGACTGGAGAAGAGAGATAAAATAATAATAATAAAAAAGAAAATGTCATTTCCTTGAGTGTGTGCGTATGAGGAGGGAGCAATGTATGTCTTGCTTCTTGGTAAAAACCTAAGACATGACCTAATATGAGGGTGGAAAAATCACTTGCGAAACAAAAACAAAAAAATGTACTGCGATACAATACAGTTGCAAACGAATAAAAAATAATTGTGGAATTGTCTGGAAGTTAACCAAAATGGCTAGTTTTTTATGTGTGTGTGTGGGTGGAGGTTGTTCCCACGAGGAAGAAAAAATTTCACTTTAGAACCGACAGTTAAAAATAGAATATTTCAGAAAATTCCACTCAATGAAAAAGTATTTCCTTTAGTCCAAATAAAACGAAAGGGAACAAAAAACATTTCCCTCCCTTTCTTATATAAATGGGGAAAAACTTAAATAGGAAACAGAATACAGATAATAGATCAAAGGAACATCAACAATGGAAAACAAAAATGAAATTTATCTGTGTAAGCGAATAAAGTATTAGGGAAAGTAATAAATATGTTTAGTCCTAAACTGTAACTGGACATTTTTTTATGTAATAATCAAGGAAAGGAAAGAATTTTAAAGGATGTTTTTTTAAATAGAAAGTAATTTTGCACTAATGAAAAAAAAAAAGGATGAACAAAATAGATTCGGTATAAACCGGAAGATACTTTGTGTATTTTTTATGTTATAATTTTAAATTTATTTTGATAACATAAGAACATGCCCGAATTCTAATGAGTTAATGGCAAAGGTAGTAAGAATTCATTTAATTTTTATACTGTAACCGGATAAGTTTCAAATAAATTAAGCGACGAAAATAAGAAATGGAAAATATTTTTTTTTGTTAAACAAGAAACAGTAAGGTGCGTGTATTGTTCTAAAACAGATGTAAAGAATGGGAAATAAAATTTGGAAGTAATGTTACACACTGTCTTATTATTATACAACAAATTAATTCATTTTTTATTAAAGAAAAAAAGCAAAAAAAAAAAACAATGGAAAATTTTTTAGTGACGCAACACAGATGCACGTGTTTTATTTGAAGTTACTATTTATGGAAAAAAAGCATGTAAGAAAACAAATGAATTCCGCTTTTTTAAAATAAAAACAGGATAAACAAAACAGAAAAAATAACAAAACAAATAATAAAAATAGTAAAAAGTGAGATGCGTGTATAGTTCTAAAATAAAAATAAAGAATGAAAAAATGGTTGGAAGGAAAAAAAATAAATGCAATTTCTTTTTTAAGTTGAAAACAAGAGAATCATGTTTAATGGCGCAACACAGAGGCACATATTAAAGTTATCTATATAGTAGAGCAACGATACATCGGCGGCAATGGTATAAAGAATATGGGGGGAAAAAGCAGGAAGAAAAACAAAGTACAATTATTTTTTAATATTTAAAAAACGGACGGTATTTTATAATTCATATTTAAAATTATTTAGATAACATGAAAATATACCCGGATTCTAATGAACCAATGGCAAATTTTGGTCAGAATAAATGTTTAAGTAAATTTAAAGAATGTAAAAAAAAAAAAAACGGGAAAAAAATTAATCCACGGAAAAAATAGAATAAAAACAGAACAGAATCATGCTTAATGACGCAAACACAGGTGTGTGTAAATATAATTAAAAAATAAGGCAATCATACACCGGTAATGGTAAAATATAATCTGTAAAGAAAAGGCAGGAATGAAAAAAAACAAACAAATTTATTCATTTTTTTTTCTATAAAAAAAAACAGGATCAATGGTATACTTATCGATACGAAAAGTCACTGAATCGTTCTGAAAAATGGAATAATGAAAGTAGATTCAATATAAACCGGAAGTATTTCCGGAAAGTAGCCTCGGCCGAACTCGGAACGAAAAGATTTTAAAAAATATTTTTTTCATTTAATAAGTTTTATTTAATATCTATAACATAAAAGCATATCTGGATTCAAATGAGCTAAAAAAAAAAAAATTTCAATAGAAATGGCAACGTAGAATTTTTATTTTATCAAAACGAACAAACCAAGACTTGCATATATATATATATATATATATATATATATATATATATATATATATATATATATATATATATTGTGTGTGTGTGTGTGTGTGTGTGCATGTCAATCGTTTTCCAGTACCCGATCTATATAACACCTATGTATATATGCATGTGAACAGATTCGGTTTTGTATGTAGACACTTCTTTTCTTAAAAGTTTTTTCAAGGCGTATTGAAATCCAAGTAAATTTATCCAATCATCTATATGCTACTTAGCTAAGTTCGATCCCCTTCCTATAATAAAGAAACAAAATAAATTTTCATGTGATTGTGTAATGGCCGCCAACATCAGCGTTCGATCTTCTCCAGTGAACGACTTTATTTTGTCTAGCTTTCTTATGATTCGTACATTATATAATCTCTCCATTAGCTCTGTGCCATCATTTGTTCTCTTTCTCTCTCTCTCCTTTTATCGCGTGATATTAAGAAAGGTCAAGGAATTTATTTTACCTTGGCATAATCGTCGGATGATTTTTTTTTTTCGTTTCCACAATCACATCGAGAGATGTAAAACCGTTCACCTGTAATAAGAGAGGAGCTGGCATACATAATTCATTCCAGCTGTTAAAAAGTACGCCCTTGTCTATAGCACCACTACATAAAACCTACATAACAATATACTGGAATGTCACTAATATGATAATATGCTTTATGTTTCTATTGCAATGTATGTGTCTAATAGCGCGATTTATCCGGCGTTGTCCGCCTGGTGATGTATATTGCTTATCGAGAGGTTATTTTAGTTAAAAAACTAATTTCAAATATTATCATGCTTTAAATTGTTTGCCTTAAAACAAATGTAAAAATAATATTTACAATAGAGGGTCAAATAATATGAGAAACTGTTAGCGATGTGGTGTTTTGAAGTAAAAATCATTTCATATGTTGCAAGAAGTTTTTTTTTATTACCCTTTATTCAGCGCAAACAAAATATGTTACTATTTGGAAGTAAATTTTATATATAGAGAACAATGTCTATAGGGGAACTATGTGGAAAGGGTAGCAGCGAGATATATTTCTCACTGCATATTCTCTGTTAAATTTTGTTTATGTTTTATGAAGCTAAAAAAAATTATTAAAGAGCAATTTCATTTTTTAGTGTTTTAGCATATTTCAGTTATTTCATAAGCCTAACCGTTATTTTTTTTTTTGTGAGGACAAATAGAATTAGATGGAAAATTTAAATCGTGTCGTTAGCTCTTCAACACCATCTTTTGTCGGATTTAAGAGATCATTGTTAAATCAGAATCCCTTAATTTGCATTTTTTTCTGTTTTAAGCTCTTCCAAATCTGTTGATTTTAGGAGTAAGACCTTCGATCCTGTGTTTACCAGTGCCTTTATTGATCCACTCCTAACCTTCGCTATAAATTTATTTCGAACCTCTGCTTAGTGAGATTGTATGATTGGGCTCCTCTAAGTTTTCCATTTTTTTTTTTACTCTTTGATAATCCGAAAAGCTTGATTTTAGACGTAATAAAAGTAGCCAAATACATTTCTACCTATTGTACGACATTCCCCAAAGAGAGAGTCAGAAAGAGTTTAAGCATTAACGGCTTCGAACTTTTGCCACAGATGATTGTGTTATCTGCGTAAATGTTAACAAATGACCTTTTATTATTTTGTTTATTTACATGGTCAACACTTATCTAGGCCCGGAAGCCACTTGGGGATAAAGATTATTATGTGTACAGTAATCAATGGGATAGTATCATAGTATTCATTAGCATTATAGATTTGATAAAGTGTCTTATTTAAGGTGGCGGTTCATCAGGAATTTGTTTATGTTGGACTTGAAGACACCCAAGTTGTAGTCAGGTGGGAAACGGGTAAACGGAAGAGAGCTCCACAGGTGTGCACTTCTAAGAAACTTTTTTCATGGAATCTACGTATTGAGTTAGGCACAGATAAAGAGTGGGGAAAATTATTTACAGTAGTTTCAGCAAGACGGGCGTTTATCATGAACGGTTGGCGAGAGGGGACCAGAGATTGGGGTTCAGACGAGCACCTGCCATGGAAATAACGATAAAACAAAGACAAGCTCGCAACGTCTCTTCTGTGGGAGAGAGGTTTCAGGGAAGAGAAAAGGGCATCCCCCACTAAACTACGAAGTCTATTTTGTACTCTGTCAAGGCAGGATAGACTGTTTTTAGCAGCTCCTGCCCAGATGTGGCAGCAGTAGTCCATCCTTCGACGTACTTGGCTTTTATATAGATAGAGGATTGCATCAGTATTGAGGTATCTTCTGGAGCGGTAGAAGACCCCACCATTTTCTCGGTGACCTTGGCAAAAAACTTGATGTAAGTGTTTCACTACAGATCAGGAGAAATGGTCAAACCCAGAAGTTTGTCAAAACATGGAGCCTCCCCAAGACGAGAGACATCCATTTCAACTGATACCAGAGGAGAGAGAATCAGAGAGAACATTGTCATTTACGGCCTTTGATGTGTTGCCATAGATGGTCATGTCATCAGCATAGATGTCAACGAATGATTTAAGTATGTGTTTTGGGAGATTATTGAAGTACATCAGGAAGAGAATTGGGTCCAGGATGGACCCCTGAGAGACTCCAGCAATAATATTGTGGGCCTCTGATTTCTGCCCGTCAAACACTACTCTTATGAGCCTATCAGAGAGAAACGATTTAATAATTGAGAAAACATTTCCAGTTATGCCGTAGCTGGGAACCTTGTGAAGTAGACCCTTATGCCATACCTTATTAAAGGCCTTTGATATGTCAAGAGCAATTGCCCTAGAAAGGGAGCTTTTGTCATGAGATTCACTAATTCTATGAGATATAACCGTTAGTACATCTGCTGTAGATCTTGCAGAACGTAAACCATATTGCGTCTCACGTAGAAGGTTATTTCTGCTGAGGTGGTTGACTACTTCTTTATTTAATATGGATTCCAGCAGCTTACTCATGACACACAGGAGACTTATTGGTCTGTATTGAGAGGGAGATGACTTATCACCTGAGTTCTTAAATACAGGGCGTACTGATAAGGTTTTCCAGGGTGTTGGAAAGCACTTCTCCTTAAGGCAACGCTTAAACAGTTTTGTAAGTATGGGGGCAAGTTCTGGTTGAAGCTTTTTCAACAGATATTTGTATGTTGCATAGCGTGTTGTCTGTTATAGGAGGAAACACGGGGAGTTGATGGCCTTCGTCGCATAGGGTAGAATTAGCTGCAAAGTTCTTGGCAAATAGGTTGGCCTTTCTGATGCTGACGAGATGACCTCAAGTCCATTAATGATGGTTGTGATAGAACGCACGCTTCTGTTCAGGATCCTGTTTGCTATTTGCCAAAACTGGTGGGAACCAAGACGCTGCTCTGCTACTTTGGATTTAACGGACTGAGCATATAGCTCCCTTGCAGTTTTTATTACTCTTTTACAGTGGTTGCTGGCAGTCCTGAAAGCAGATTTAGTCTCAGTGCATTGGATATTAGCAGCTTCTGGAGTCAGTTCTGCATGTGCGTTGCCTAAAAAATTGCTTGAAAATATGACCAAGACGCGACGAAGGTTCTTGTCCAGAATTCGCCCGTGTTTAAGAAAAAAAATTCTGTATGATGTATGTACTTATGATGAAACAAAAATGTCATATTGCAAAATTGATCTAATAATGTAATTTGATGTATTATTAATGAACATCTACTAGATTTTTCAACTGGATCAATACATTGCTTGCTTTAGTTGGGGACCCACCGCGATGCACCAAGAGGAAGTTTTACATACCCGATCACGCAATGACTTAATTCACAATATATATACAATAGTATACAATGCACTATAGAGAGCCTACTGTTTATTTTAGAATGAATTTAAAATGTAGAAATAAAGTATTGTGCTATAAACATAAATATTCATTTCAAATGAGCCCCTGTCATATTTAAAAACCTACTGTTGATTTTATATGCCTGATTTTTCTGCTTGTGCGACGCTGAAAATTCTTACATACACTTGGAACGTTGGGCTGTTTATAATTTTTGTCAAAAATCACCTGTTCTATCATATATTTTCAGTTATCGATTATCGATACTTATCGATGGCATTTTGATACAAAACCTATCTAAGAACATTACTAGGTACATGAAGTACATTTGTGTAAAATATTTAAAAATCGGCCCAGAGAACTCTCTCTCTCTCTCTCTCACACACACACACACAAAGTTCTTTTATACTAAATCGTAGATAGGTAGATCAATTCCATTATCCATTTTATTTCCTTTTCTTTCTGAGTCAATTTTTTAACTCTTATTTTTCTGTACGTTCCTGTCTTCATCTTTAATCATTTGTTTTTCTTGAGTTTATTTTCTTTTATGACAAGTAATTTCTATATATTACCTACTTCCATGTATTTTCTTATTTCGTCTTTCTTTTTTTCGTTCGTTTTATGCATTTTTCTCTTTACTTCCTTCTTTTCTATTACATCACTTTTTCTTATATTCATTCAGTATTTTCCTTTCACTCTGTCTTTTTTTTGTTTTTTTCACAGTTTTTCAAACTCCATGACCTCCCTGATAACATTGTTTCGGAGATGGGTATATTTGCCAATGACACCAATCTTTATAACAAGCATGAGGGGAAAACAAATGAACACATATCTAAGGAAATGGCAGAAACACTAGAGGATGACCTCCAATCTGTAGTGGAATGGGGACAAAAATGGATGGTCACGTTCAATGCTGCCAAGACTAAGCTTGTTTCCTTCAATAACTACAAGAAACCTTCTCTACCACCAATAGCAATGCCCAAGAACACAATGCCTGTAAGCACTTCTTTTAAACTCCTCGGCCTAACGTTTACAGGGAACATGAACTGAAATAGATACATTGAGAGCAATGCCAAGGCTGCTGCAAAAATGGTTTGCTCTCCTACCGTGCTAGAAAATTACTTACGCCTGAAAGTATCCGGTACCTCTATAAGGCTACCATTCGCCCGTGTATGGAGTACTGTTGGCACACTTGGGCTGGTGCATCTGCTGCTTGTCTCTCACTCCTAGACAGGGTTCAAAAGAGAGTCGCCAACCCGATAGGTCCTGAACTGTCATCTAGGCTTCAGCCTTTGTTCCATCGACGAACTGTTGCATCCCTCTGCCTGTTCTACAAGTATTTTAATGATGGATGCTCTGATGAACTACAAGCACTTGTACCCCCTCGGTGTGACTACCCCCGACAAGCAATTAAGTCCCACTAATTCACAGTAAAGATCCCTAAATGTAAGAAAGGCTTTTATTCCAATACATTCTTCTCCAGAACTGCAGGTCTTTGGAACTCCCTTCCGGGATTCTGCTTCCCAAACTGTACTGACATGCAGAAGTTCAAGTGTAATGTGAACAAACATCTTGTTACTCATCTCCCTTCATAATATCCCTGCAAATTATGTCCCTGATAGTAGCCCCCTACTTCAAAGTAGCACTGTGCCTTGTTTGGGGTGAAAATTGAAAACAAAAAAATTCTTGGGTACATATTTCATATGCGATTTGTTTACCCTTTTTTTCAATTCTAATTCTTTGCTTTCTTTACTTCGTCACATTTTTCCCTCCATGTTTATAATGTTTCTTCATTCTTTTCAATACAAAACCAACGTTATTCGTTGTTCTGGCGACAGAATAATGCGATGCCAGACGACAAAAAAAAAAAGAAAAAAAAACATAATGGCGAAATTAGGAATCAAAGATAAAAGATAAACGAATTTCGCTTTTGAATGATTGCAAAAGTAGATATAAATGGAGAATAAAATATGCGTGCGCCTCAGGTCCAATTGAAAAGCCATTTTGGAATCTTCCAATTCCATGTTTTGCAAACGAGAATGAGATTATTTTTAGACTTAATCTCGATCTACGCATTGGATTTTTGGCTGAATTCTTATTTTCTTAGTTTGTTCAATTGGCAGACATTACCCGCTAGCCAAAATTATACAATTCAAATACCCACAAAAACGCCTTGTCTTTTGTCAGCTGGAAAAACAGGATTCATACTAACCTTGACGTAAATACCCCCGAATAACCCGACAAGCAGCAAAATCTCACCTCTTCACTGTAAATGTCCACAAGTACAGGGAAGCCTACGACTCTGATAGTTTCTTCCAACACGCTGCTAGACTTTGGAATTCTTCACCGCTTCCCGCTTCCCTGACAGTGCTAACTTCCAGAAATTTAAATGTTATGTGAACAGACATCTCTCTGCCCAACTCCCTACACAGTGCCTCTGTAGACAAGGTGCCAGATTGTAGTCATTTACGTTCCAAGTGGCAATGTGACTTGTTTTGGGGTGAATCAGAACAATATGAAAACACCTGAAGGTATACAGAAGATATTCAAGTCTTATTCGTGTCTACCAGCAAATTTTACATGCACACACGTATATCTATACGGCACATTTATTAGTCAGTTACTGTCAAGTGAATAATGGCATTTTCGTCGCTTAGCATGTTCATTTTATATTGAAACGCTTCCCACATAAACACAACGGGTGGCAGGTAATAACGTTAATTAGAATTCACTTCTGTTTACAGTTTTTGAGAGGGTGAACGTTCGATTCTCATTTCAAGATGACGTAAAAGCTATGCCCTGGTCGGGAGTCAGAGTATTTCACATAATAAAAAATGATATTTTATTCTAATTGGGGGTGAGGTATCCTATCGTATGCCAGATGTTCGCCCGCTTTTTCAGACATTTCAACAAAGTAATAATTTTAAGATTCTAACAGTTCCTTTAAATGCAATTGTTGGTATCTCTCTTGCACTTGGTTCATCAGGTATATTTGCCAGTTAGTTTTGGAAATGTTTTTTGATGAGTCCGGTCACTCTGCGATCATCTATGATTTGATAGAGGATTATATAACCTGCATAGATATTAATGTATTTTCCGAAAGATATAAATGTATTCTTTATATATATATATATATATATATATATATATATATATATATATATAACTTATATATATATAAACTTATATATATACATATATATATATATATATATATATATATATATATATAAACCTAATTAAAATAATTTAATTATTTCAAGCTAATTATATGTTTATTATTAAAAGCTTTTCTCATGATCTTTTAGGTGTTCAAATAAAAGTAATAATGACGGTTTACGGATCTTATCTGAATCAATTATGAAGGAGAGAAACAAATGAACAAAAAAGCTTGAGAAGAGAAAAAGATTTCAAAAAGCACACGAAAACTCGCACGTAAAATTAGTAAGACATTTGAAGAACGGACTCCTGCAGTCTTCGGAAAGATTTACATTTACATTCAAAGATGTTCCTTATAATATGCATTATGTCTTTCTTTGACACGAAAGATCATTTCAAAAAATAAAAAGTTTAATTAAGCAGATAAAATCTATTAAACTAAACAATGTTTTCTTTAATGAAATAACGCGTCATAAGTATACCCAATTCATATATATATATATATATATATATATATATATATATATATATATATATATATTCGTATTTAGAAAATCGGTCTCAGCAGAATCGTCTTGAAATCTCTCCATTCCTTTATTCTACGCACCATTTATCTTTCTTTTCGTAATAATATATTGCACGTTAGGCTGAGGAGTTTAAAAAAAAGTACTTTCAGGTAATGTGTTCTTGGCCATTGCTATTGGTGGTAGAGAAGGTTTCTTGTAGTTATTGAAGGAAACAAGCTTAGTCTTGGTAGCATTGAATGTGACCATCCAGTTTTTACATACAAAAGTAAAGGATCGACAATACAAATATATTTACTAGTGCATATATAATTAATCATTAATTTAATAAGCTTATTACATCAATAATGGAAAAGGGATATAAATGTTCTTTATACCTATGCATTTCGAAGCCCAATGCTTCTCGTCACAATAAAACAAGAATAGTAGATAACAAATAATAAATGCCAAGTCTAACGATAGACACATTAGGAAAGAAATATGGGATTTCTAGGGTAGAAGGTAAAGTATAGAGGTGGAAGGACGAAAAGCTGGAGAGCTATTGCAATGAAGGTGGAGTAAGTCAAACTGGGATTATCACATACTGTATATAACAGACATAGAGTGTTTGCCATGATATGTAAGGGGATATAAGCAATGTGGTTGCGTTACATATGAGGAGATGTACGATTAAATTCAAACAAAAATGGAAGTAATAACATTTTTAAAAAGATATTATAAAATAAAAGAAAGGGAGGATAGCTTCATTAAGGAGGGATGATTTTAAACAGAAAACAGAGGTCAAGCCAGTGTGGTAATAAGAGCATAAAGATATAAAATTGTATAAAACAAAATATATAAAATAAAACAAACCTAAAGTACGACATGAAACAATTATTGTAATAGTAATAATAATAATAATGATGAAAAATGAAGGTAATAGTAAAAGTAATATTGCTAACAATAATACTAATCATTTTCGTCATTATTATGCTAAAAACGTACTTTAACGGTGAATGCTCTGACGAACTGCAAGAACTTGTGCTTCTTCGACATAAATTCCCCCCGACAAACCCGACAAGCAGCTAAATCCCACCCCTTCACGGTAGGGATCCCTAGGTGTAAGAGAGCCTTCTATTCCAGTAGTTTCTTCCTCAGAACTGCTAGACTTTGGAATTCCCTTCCGGGTCCCTCCTTCACCAACTGTACTGACATGCAGAAGTTCAAGTGTAACGTGAACCGACATCTTGCCGCCCAACTCCCTAAACAGTACCCCTGATGCTTATGTCCCTGATAGTAATCCCCTACAACAAAGTGGCAATGTGTCTTGTTTGGGGTGAAAATGTAAAAAATGTAATAAAAATGATAAAGATATAAAGCAAATAATGATAAAGAAAATAAAGAAATAAGATAAAAAAAATAAAAATTAACAAATAAAAATAATAATAATAGGGTTCGTCTGAATAAACAAATGCAAAGTATAATGTATATAAAAAAAGTATAACGTATAAAAAGTGTATGCTGAAATAATAAAATAAACAGTAGAAAAAATGGAGAGGCAGGGGAAATAAGTAGGGTGCAGTTAAAAAGACAGAAATGAGATAGTTGAATACATATAAGAAAACAGGGTGGGGAGATGGGGAAGAGGCCGCGAAAAAATAAACTTAAGATATATATATATATATATATATATATATATATATATATATATGTGTGTGTGTGTGTGTGTGTGTCTGTGTGTGTGTCTGTGTGTGTTGTGTGTGTGTCTGTGTGTGTGTGTGTGTATAGATGGGGAAGAGGCTGCGAAAAATAAACTTAAGATATATATATATGTGTGTGTGTGTGTGTGTGTCTGTGTGTGTGTGTCTGTGT
This sequence comes from Euprymna scolopes, assembly GCF_053919585.1. Lineage (NCBI taxonomy): Eukaryota > Metazoa > Mollusca > Cephalopoda > Sepiida > Sepiolidae > Euprymna > Euprymna scolopes. The sequence goes on along the minus strand of NC_136483.1, from coordinate 110,519,392 downwards.
GTGTTGTGTGTGTGTGTGTGTGTGTGTATAGATGGGGAAGAGGCTGCGAAAAAATAAACTTAAGATATATATATATATATAATGTGTGTGTGTGTGTGTGTGTGTGTGTGTGGAGATGGGGAAGAGGCCGCGAAAAAATAAACTTAAGATATATATATATATATATATATATATATATATATATATATAATGTGTGTGCGTTTGTGTGTGTGTGTGCGTGTGCGTGTGTGTGTGTGTGTGCGTGTGTGTGTGTGTGGATTAGGACGATAAAAACAAACTAAATGTAGCAGAAAAATTAACATCAGTTCATGCTGATTCTATTTCAACATTTCGTTTCATTAACCTTTTCAAGAAAAGTATTGTATTGAATCAAGATGTCATACATAAAATTACTGGGAGCGATAAGAAAAAGACGGACATAAAAACTAAATTGGGCTAAAGTCAGAGATTAGTGTGCAACTGAGTATTGGTGATGATAGGCCGGAGTTGGATTATTTGCTCACAGATGATTGATTTATGAATATCATGACGTTTTATATGATAGTTGGTTAGATTGCGTATAATGGAAAAGCAATCGAAATGATTATTCGACACGGAAAAAAAATTAACGATATGAAAAATAATAGAAGTGGAATCTATAGGGAAATTTTTCATTTCCATTGATCCATGTGTAAATGGTAGTTGATATGATACGATAATGATAGTTATGACCTCTTCATTCATGCAAGAATTGCTGTTTGCTTCCTTATTTTCCGTAAATACTTAGAATAGTTACATCCAGCAGTTTTTAATGTCACTAAGATTTTTTTTATATTATTGGACGAATGTCGGTATTGATATGTTATACACATTAGTTTTATAATACAAATATATTAAGGAGAACTTGAATATCTAGGAGACACTTTTCCCGAGTTTCTTTGGTCTCTCTCTGTAAAAAGAGTTTGTCAAAATAACCTAACATGACGATATTTCCCTCTTCAAGTAAACCCCGATGAAATATTAAAAATAAGATAGTAGTCGAAACCTACATAAGATCCCCTCGTTATGTCTACCCTACACTGGTTTATACGAGGAATCGTGCACTTTCTCCGAGTGATTCTGCCTATAGCTACAGCACTTAGCTTGATACATTATAATACCATTTTATTTCTTGTTCTGGAATCCGGTGAGATCAAGAAACTACAATAAGTATATACTATATCATAGTGAAATAGTTAATTGGGGAGAAGAAAATTAATATGCTTCATTACTTTACGAGCTAAACGTTTGGGAGGTAAAGGAGAGCTTTAATTGAACCCTGAGATATCTAAGAGGGAGTTTCGAAAAGTTATTACTCATATTTTTTTCGTACGAATGGATCAAAGAGGACTGTAAATTGCATTGTTATGATGACTTAACTCAAACATTCATGACTTGAAAGTTCCGTTTTTCTGTTTCAGATATTGACAATATAAGACTCTAAGAAAGCAACTCATGCCACGAACATGCGTAAGAAGCAGAGGTATTCATCCATGAAAAAAAAAAATAATAACCGATCAACATTTACCGACACTTGTTAAACATTTATGAAGCCGGTGTAGTTGATGTCATCACAATAAGAAGATGAGTTCGTCGATTTCAAAGTAACGACATAGATGTGAGTGACAAAGGACTACCGCAGCATCGTTCATCATTGGCAGAAGTGCAATGAGAATGGTGGTGACCATGTAGAAAAATCAATTCTAGAGCACAAAAGGTCTCTCGTTTTAATGTTTCTACTTCTGTCTTTGTAGCTCTTCAACGTTTGGAAGGATCGTCGTATGTATCTCTTGTAAATATCGAGTGTTACCCCTATGATGTAACGCCTTGATTTCTGAGAACTTCCATTGAAAAAGACAGAGTGTGAGGGAGAAGCGATATAAGATCGCTGGAAATGTGAATTAAATAAGTGAAGCATGCGTGGTACCCCGTGAGTTTAAAAATGACTAAGTTCAGAATCCCCCTTAGCCCCCAAAGTCTCCAGAGAACGTCAAATCCCGGTGAAATTGAACAAACGGTGCAGTTTTAGGCCTTAACATATTTAAATTTGAGTTCAGCACCATGCAAAACTGCTAAATAGACAGCCACAAAAATGGAGTGTTTTTATTAGCCCTAAAAGAGCCCCTGGGGCACACCCAAGAGTTATTGCGAAGTATAGAAAAACAAAATTATATAGAAATCAGTTGGTTACAACTTTTCAGAAAGTTTTATAAAAATCCAAGGTATCAATTTTTGTTAATAAGCACAAAAGTGTCAATTTTAGCCATTTTAACCCGAAAGGCACCCTCGGGGGATGGGGAGGGTAACCGGTGTTTTTCGATAAAAATTCCTTCTGTTATTTTACTCATATCATGTTTGATGTTTGTGCAAATTTTCAAAACATTCCAAGCCGTAGTTAATGAGAAAAGTGCAGACAGACGAACAGACGAACGGACAAGGGTGAATCTACAGGTCCACCCTCCTTTAGTTGGGGGACCAATAAGAGACTGTTTATGTATTGTCTTTCGCGCTTAATTATGTCTCACTGAGTTAGCAAACAATCATTTTGTTTATTTGTGGAATAAAATAGAATTTATTGACACGCAAAACAGAACAGAAGGAAGCACAAGTCAGAAGTACATTAAAAAAAAGTAAAACAGAAAAGAGAAGAAAAAATCAGGAGTAAAATTCCAAATGAAAATCGGCAATAAAAAAAAAACGCGAAGCAGTCTCATCGAAGTTGAAGCGAAGAATACGAGATGTTTAGAGAATTGGAGATGGACTGAAATAAATGAAATAAGAACGGATGCTAGTCTGAAGATGCACCCACGTACACTGCTTCCTTCTTTTTGTTAATTTTCTTATCATTTTCATACAAAATAGGTCCTTGTCCTGCAAGTGATTTCTCCGGGTGTAATACACTTGTGCTAGGGAGTGAACATCTTATTGGATGCCATAAATCGACGCTATCTCATAAATTCCAACCGAAAGATCGTTTTACGATTCTAAATGTCACTTAAAGTACATTTGTTTGGACTTCTCTTGCACTTGGTTCATCGGGTATGTGTGCTAGATCACATTTTGCCGATAAAAATTATATTTGAAGCGGTGCCACTTTGGCTTGTTATCTTCAAGAAAAAAATATCTATACGGTATGCCTCTCTCTCTCTCTCTCTCTCTCTCTCTCTCTCTCTCTCCCTCTCTCTTTCAATATACGAATCTTCGCTTCAAATCAGAATCTTTCAATTTCTGGTGTATTAATACGAGGTGCCTTAAATAATTTTTCAGATTATTTTAGTACAGGCATTTAAAATTGTCGTAAACTCTTACAAATTCAGTATGTTATTGCTGACCTGAACTTTCTCATATGTCAGATTATCATTTTGTAAAATGAATAAAACTTTGTTGATTACAAAAACTACGGCCATCAGAGTGTGTACATTTTGTAAAAGGGCGTCTATAAAATATATAGACGAAATATAACAATATGGGGTGGAAAAAAAAGTGTAGATCTTATACCAAAGTGTAGACACCATATCGAAGTAGATGTATAATTCGCATATAAAAAGCCAAAGCGACACCGGTTCTGTCTATCCATATATACAGCTATCGGAAGTACAAACATCCTAATCGAAATGCATAAACTTTGTATTAGGCAGTAAAAGAGTGTAATAGTGGTTTTAATTATTGTAAGGTCTTCATTCAGTGGAATAGATTACTGAACAGTCAGCGACTATTATTTGAATAATTTAACACAGTGTTGCAGAGTTACTTTTTTGAATGAAAGTGTTAGGATTAATTGATAATGTTAGGGTTTAGTGTTGAGGCTATATTCCAGTCTCTCTAACCACGCATTCTTTTGCAACCTATAAGAAGTTTTCTTTGCTCTTATGTCGTGTTGATTACAATATGAGGTATAGATCGCATGTCAAAGTAAACTTACATAACCTAGATAAAATGCCCAAACAGCATCCTCGAAACTTAATAAATACAAAGATAGTAAATTGATATTTGAATAAGTACAGACATGCAAAATTCAAATTAAAATTTCAGAATAATAGCCCAACGAAAATTATATTTTTAATTTAAGCACGACAGAGATAGAAATGTTATTTAAAACTAAAGCGTAACACGCCAACCAAAATGCTATTGCACAATTAGACATGCACGGTCAACGGAACTCTGTTTCAAAGTTGAGCATGACAAAACGACGAAAATTTAATTTTACTCTAAAGACAGACACAAATTATATGCTAAGCTTCAAGCATAACTGACTCAAAAAAACAAAAAAAAAACAAACAAATTCAATCTTAAACCCGACAGGACAACGAAAATTCTATTTCAAAATTAGTCTTGATAGACACATAAAACTGTAAAAAACAAACTTTAGCGTGACAGACCAACGGAAGTTCTTTCCTTGACATGAGCGTAAGAGACCAAGAATAACGCCATTTTAGAATTAGATATGACATACCATCGAAAATGCTGTTTTATGATTTTTTTCGTTCAATGCCTGCCACTAAACGTAAAGCTAATCCTTACCCTATATTATAATTAACTCTGCACCTATCTAACCCCAAACATAACCTTAGTTTCCTAAAAAGGAATTAGTGCCCTGGAGAATTCTTATAACCATAGAAGGTCTACTAACTATGTCTCAATGAGTTCGCAAAAAGTCATGTTTTAATTTGTGGAACAAAATATAATTCATTAACGCGCAAAACGGAACGAAAGGAGAAAATGCCTTGGGGGATAGTATTATGACGAACAAGCAGATACTACAGAAAGAAAAAATGCGTCGTAATTTGGCTTTCAAGCTCACTTGATGCGTATTTTATCTTATTCAAATTAAATCAACGCTTCTATAACGGAACTAACATCCCTGACGTTAATCTCGCGTCGCCAACGCATCGTTTCCAACATTTCAAAATAGTGTGAGATTTCTATTCTTGGCAAAATGGAAGAAAACCAAACAGAAATTACAACAAGTTCACCTTGAAACTTCAATGTAAATTTTATTAAAGTAAAAAGGTCCATGTTTGTAAAAGATGCGTCATCTTCAGCTATCTGCCATTATTGGGCTGGTAACATTCCCGAAGGGAATAATAGTTCGTCTTCGATAAAGGCTGGGTAGGATTCCCGCTGACGAAGTAGTGCGCAGGTTGGATTTGTAGCGTTGACCTCTAAGTCGGACTGCTAGCAGGGCAAACACGAGGAGTCCATGTAGAAAACTGTCCAATTGTGGATAATAGCGGGTCAAACAGCAGACCCTAAATTTTGTCTCGAAGCAACAAGTAATTTCGTTGCTTCGATTCGAATGAGAAATCCGGTCTGTTCCACCCTGCGTCTTCTTGAATTCGAGTGAGTAATCCATGTCTGTTCAACTCTATGTTTTCCTGGATTCTAATCTGAAAAGGAAATTTGACGCTGAGGAACATTCTCGGCAGCCAGATATAACATGCAATCTGAGAAACCGTCCAATAAAAAGCTTGCTTATTTCTGCAGAATTTCTCACAATACAACCGCTGAGAGACAACGCGCAGATCTTTATTACTGAATTTTCTTTTGCTAACTTTACAACATGGCAAGAACGAGGAATACAAAAAGAAAGAAACAGAATACTGGGGATGGAATTTGACTCCGAAATATATTTAAATTAAAAATTTTAAGCAAGTAAAATATTTGTTTATTTTCGTAAAATTGCGTTGTAAATTGATTTTCAAACGCACTTGATGCGTATTTTATTTTATTCAAATTAAAACAACGCTTCTATAACGAAACTCACACCTCTAACGTTTTTTTAATCTGTCATAAACATCTAACATGTAGGTTCATAATAATTTGTTTATTTTATTAATACAAGCACTTTTAAATATTGGAGTGAAAATGGAGAATTACTGGATATTCTAATTCAAGTTTTACAAAGAAAGGGAAAACAAAATAACACCAATTAATGTTCGTATTATTTGAATTATTCGGACTACTGTTCTCATCTTGAGTGTTATTTTCACAACGTTTCAGCCGATGTAACCTCCTACTGAATAAAGTCCGCAAGAACACTTGACGCGGTGGCTAGAGTACTTTGAATAATCAATTACAAAAGTGAATATTTCTTGAAAGTTGGATGTTTAATTCTCAGTATGGACGACTTAAAAATACAATTACGAATTACTTGGGACCTCTATCCAGTCATGGCTGATGAAGCGAGTGCATGCTATCTACGTGAAGTAAATAAAGGGTTCCGTTCGAATTACACGGTAGAACTACAAAACACGCAATTCAAAGTTAAGCATTACTGATCAACAAAAATACAAGAAAACTTAAAGGTATCATATTAACAGAGCGATACTGGACGGACAGAGCATCGTATAGGTATGCATTGACGCGTTAAAAATTGCATCATAGGAAAAATATAAAGAATTGAAATAGTCTGAAATGGAAACATTTCTGTGACGTAATAAAAAGAAAAAGTTAAAAAAAAGATTAAAAAGAACATGATATAACGCATGTGTATTTTCAGTCTGTTTGAAATTAGAAAAAAAATGACGTCAAGTTATATTTAGAATTCAAAATCGTGAGTCTTTTAATAGAAGGTTGTTGCGTACAAGGAATATCGATTTAAAAAAAATTCGGAATTGGAACTGAACAAGCAGTGATCGATAGTAGTATTAGAGAGAACCAGGCGGAAAGTATGAAATAGTTTTCCTTTATTTCTAAGTTATCATCTATCGCCTATCCCCCTCTCTCTCTCTCTCTCTTTCTCTACTCGATTTTTCTTTATTTTTCTCTCACAGGGCATGGATTGTAGGTTCAGCGTACCAGGTTCGCGTTTAGACACGGCTAACGAGTCACCTTTATTATGATACTCATGAAAGGTAGAAATTTTGTAAAAATAAATAAATAGAAAGGTAGAATAGATACCCAAGTCTTGGTTGAGGAGAAGGAAAACGCTATAAACAGTCATTCATTGCATAATCAGACACTGCTTCCATCTGTTCTGGACTTCTCTTTACAAATTCACTGAATCAATATTCTCGAATGTGGTCGGTAATTGCGCAACACCTGCTGTATGCTTTTTGTTTTGCTTTAAAGAAAAGCACCCCTATTTGGATTATTTAATGCTGAATCCAGTTATTTTAGAAATAGTTTTCATGCTTCAATCCTTATATATATATATATATATATATATATATATATATATATATATATATATATATATATATATATATATATATTCATGGAGTTTGCTTTGATTGTTTTATAGAGGAAAATTGTATGTGTTCTTTTTTGCCTTTGCAGAACATGATTAAGTTTTGCAAAAAAAAAAATTAATAACATCAATATATATATATATATATATATATATATATATATATATATATATATATATATATATATATAGTAAAATCAGGGTAGTCTTTTTTAATCCATGTTGGAAGCATTGAACGAAATTTGAATTTTAAAATAAAATACGCATGGAATATGTTTGAAGCCAAAAGGTATTTGCAACGTCTCTTCCAATTTTCGGATTTTTAAATTATATCCACACGCCTTTTATTTCCTTTTGGTGGATTGATTGTTGCTATTTCTTTTGATGAATTAAGAGCAAAATAGTTTTACTGGCTGATATAATAATTAAGTGATTGATTTTGTGGTATGAAACAGATACTGTCAAGAATTGTAAGTGTCAAATGAATTAAAGGAATAAATTGTAAGACGGTCAACATCATGAAACTCGGAATATAGACTTTTGTCATTTATTTATTACATATATATTTATATATATATATATACGTATATATATGTATGTATGTATATATATATATATATATATATATATAGGTGAGGAAGGTGTATATATTTCTATGTGAGTCTATATAATACGGCGTGAATATTCTACGTATACGTATACAGTTATGGATGTGTGTGTCACATACATACAGGTCTTAGAACATGTAATATAATACAACGGTTTGTTTGGAGGGACTAAGACATATCTTTTCTTAGGGCTGAAACTTTTCCATGTCGGCTGATTCCTGAACCTGGAAATGATTGGGGCACAACAACAAAGCGATGAGGTGTTCTTTTTGATAGTCTTTATTCTGATTCATCCAAACGGCAGGAAAACCCTCCCTGCAACTGATCAGCTTTTTCCTCTTCATCTCAAACTTTATGCTCTTCTTTTGCTTTTTTCTTGACCCTTGAAGCCAACCGTCTCGTAACTTTGGCTCAGACTCGAACCAACTAGACTGCAAAAACTGACCGACTCCAATTCCAGTTTGACTAAAGACTCTCCGACTCCCCTACTAGCACGCAAATTTGAGGCGTCGTCAATCGAAATTTGAAGCCTGTCTCTGCATCTAACTTGAACACAAGTAATTTGCTTAAAGCTAATGCCACGTTAACCGGTATATGTATGTGCATATTTGTGTATATTAGCATATACAGGATTTATTCCTAAACTATTTAACCGATAAGTATGTGTTTTGGGACACAACTGTGAGGAATCACTAACCACACAACGTTTGAACCAGTCATGACATAGAACCATGGTCACGGAATTGTTTACGGTTCTACTCGTTCTACAAAAACGCCGAAACTGTGCCAGAACCCTGCCACAATGATGCCTCATGCAATACGGGAGTGCAGGATAGTTTTGAATCTACACACAAAAACATATATGCAACCCCGCACACACATACATATACATATATATATATATATATATATATATATATATATATATATATATATATATATATATACTATTTTTCAAATTCAAACTCGTTCCTAGATACAAAGTCTCGTTTGCTTCTGATCACTAGCAATTAACACTGATTAAATAAACTATGAATGCCATGCTGGCGGACATTTATAGCAAATAATCATATATATATATATATATATATATATATATATATATATATATATATAGTCATCCAATACAGTACTGTTTCGCTGTTTCATAGCTCATCAGTGCGGCTATATATATATATATATATATATATATATATATATATATATATACTATTTTTCAAATTCAAACTCGTTCCTAGATACAAAGTCTCGTTTGCTTCTGATCACTAGCAATTAACACTGATTAAATAAACTATGAATGCCATGCTGGCGGACATTTATAGCAAATAATCATATATATATATATATATATATATATATATATATATATATATATATATATATAGTCATCCAATACAGTACTGTTTCGCTGTTTCATAGCTCATCAGTGCGGCTATATATATATATATATATATATATATAATTCCAGGTAAGGAATATTCAATTTTGGGTAGTATATTGATGGCGTATTTTTATGTGTTTAGTGTATGTAGTTTTACACCTTTTCTGTTTCTTTTATCTTTTTCCCCCTTTTTCTTTTTTTTTCTTTTTTCTCGACTTTTATTTGTAAACTTGGACGTTTACAGGAAGAAATCCCCTTTTTTAAGTCGCTTTATGAGGTAATTTGTCATTTATAAACATAGTTTTGATCGTGTAGTAACATTAAAATCTTTTTATTAAATATAACTACAAGTGTTATTCCGAAAATTGATCTTAACATAGGAGGGTTGGGGCTTTTATTCCGAAAGCCGTTCTTAACATGGGGAGGTTAGGATGTTTATTCCGAAAATCATTCTTTATATGGGTGATTGGGGGTGTCTATTCGGAAAGCCGTTCTAAACCGCTTAGCCGTTACGCATGCGCATTACTAATTCTTTAGTTGTGAAAAAATGGCTGCCAGGAATTACATTAACTTTTATGTTGGATAACAAATACTTTCATATCTGGTAAACCATTTATCAGTCCTAAATGGAACTGCAATATTCGTTGTCAGCACATCCGAAACATATAAATGTCGACTTTTGAAAGGTAACATTAGCGCAAGCAAGTTTTTTCTATGAAAACTATACTTAGAATTCATTACCTGTCGTGGAAAATGTATGTAAGTAAAGTATAAATACTTTTTATTGAATTTTGTCTCCGTTCGTTCGAGGGATTTCATTCGAGGGATTTCGGGCACAAAAAAAATTGTCCAAAAATATTTATCGTCTTAAAAGACTTTAAAAAATCTCCAAGAAAAAGAAAAGTTTTCTTTTCTAAGTTTGGAAATAAATATTTTAATTCCGCTTACTGTAAAATTAAATTTAAATTGATTTAAATTCATGCAGGTTTTCGAACTTATTAATAAAAAGTTTAAAAAATAATGATTTCGTCCTATCAGAGGGAATCGAAACCAAACCATTTATCGTGTCAGCAGCGTTCTTCATTGATGATATTATCGAGAGAAACATAATAAATTCTTAATATTCAAACACACGAAGAAATTAATTTATGTGAGCATGCGCAGAAAGAAGTAAAAGTATGTCGGCCAGTTGAAATGAACATTTCGCATTTCAACTTGTCGATATATGTCTCTGCGCGACAAATTATACACCCACCTTGGTGTATAATTACTTAATTGATTATACACCATTAATTACTTAATCAATGATACACCATCCTGTTTATTTTAGTGTTATGTGACCAGTAGATTAAAAGTTCATTGGTTAAATATTTACACACACATAGATCTACTGTTTTATTTATATAGATTGTTTCACAATTATAACCAGTCGAATCAACACACCGAACCAGGGCTTTTATTTTATAAATAAAATGTTATTAAGTGCTACTGCCCTTCACACTTCATTTATTCTACAAATAAAAATATAGATTAACCAGATTTTAATTTTTCGTTCATAATTGAAAAAAATACTAATACAAGATGGAACGATACATTTGTCGCCCTAAAAAACACTAGTTTAATTTAAAACTTTTATTGAGAAAATCAATTCAGGTAACTTGATTATGTACTAGAGCTAAAATCTATTCAATTTTTCCGCCTTAAGCCTCAATCACTGCCTCAATACCAATCAGGAATTAGGAGCATGCTTTTTCCACAAGCGCCGACAGGAGCTCGGTGAATTTTTTTTTTTTTTTTTTACACAGTGATCACCACTTATCAAGGCCCGGAAGCCACTCAGGGATAAGGGTTATTGCAAGTACATTACGTTAGTGTGGAGATTTGATGAAGTGTTTAATTAAGGGGGCGGTTCATTAGGAATTTGTAAATATTGGACTTGAAGACATCCAAGTTGTAGTCCGGAGGGAAGCAGGCAGACGGAACAGAGTTCCACAGGCATGCAGTTCTAAGAAAGAAGCTTTGTTCGTGGAATCCGCGTTTTGATTTAGGCACAGATATACTTCGTGGCGGCGATCAGGCTGGCTTTGGCGTTGTGGGAGGTCATGTTGGTGATGTTCTCGACGTATGACAAAACGAAGAAGTCAAGCAGTTGGGAGAGGAGAGGAGATAGTGAGAGAAGAGTACAAAGTCGTAGAACTCCTTCTGAAGCCAAGCCTGGGTCTTTTTGAACTTGTGAGCCGGTCTCAAGTTCTGCTGCTACGCCTGGTGTCTGTCAGCGGCCACCTAATTGCACCAGGCGATCACCGCACTCTTCAGGGCATCCAAATTCATTTAGGTGTTGACTTTCAAATCGATTTCAAAGATGTGACGTGGCATGATGTGGCTCTCAGTTGAAATCACACCTAAAACTATAACTGTGGCCGGAATCGAGCGTTGAACGGTTCAGATTTGCATTTAGAGTATGCTAGCAATGGTCCTGCTTTCATAACTTGGAGAGCATGAGTTGTACAGCGGCGCATCTTCCATTTCGCTTGTTGAACATTGTGTCACTTTCAGACGTGAAAGAAGCTCCTACCACTCTTGGGAGTTGTACACAACTAGCCAACTAGTAGATGGTTTGCAACAAAAATAGAAATCTGGTTTTCATCAAACGGAAATGAAATCGTGTCATCTTTTCTAGGGCGATAATTTTATCGTTCCACCGCGTACATTACGGGTTGCGCGATGAAAAATGCAATTTCTTTTAATAAACTGCAATAAAGTATATTATTATAGTGATAATAAGATGGTAAAACATTAAAATAAAATGAATATTAGCTAGTCGGAATCAAATTTTGATACGTCAGCCTAAATGCTTTTTAGGCCACATCTTAAAATCTTTCAAGATAACCCTATGTGTAGGATTTGGACAGGATTCTTAAATGACCATGAATAATGCATCGTATGGAACTATGCGAGTATCATGTCGGCGGTAAGAGACTCTTGAAAATTTAAGTAGCCAAACTTCGACTATCCCTGCAGCACAGATCACTTCGACCGTGTTACTCTGACTTAATTAAAGTATATCAATTTTTTTAACATTAAATAAATAAAAAAGAAAACTATCCTATCTATGATTATCTCCCTTGAATAGGAACTCTTCCGTTTACAAACAATTTAAATAGTTATTTATGCTTGCGATGAATTATTCGGATCTTAAGAAAGCTTCATAAGCTACATCGCTGCCTTGTTTGTTTGTTTTTGCTTTCAGAAAATTATTTAAATCTCCATAATTTATATACACATAGACAAACAAACATACAAACACATATATGAAAAAGTCTTACGTATGACATGAAAAAAATGGACTCTTAGGACCTCTATCATGCCACTAATTATAGGAGTAACTTGGCTCATGAAAAAGAATTTCAAGAACTACCTGCAAATATACAAAATCAAATGCAAGAGAGATCCAAACAATTGCACTTGACGGGTCGGTTAGAATTTAAAAAAATATCTCTCGGTTGGAATACATGAGTTAGCGGGTAAATGTTTGACATCCAATGGGATGCTCCATTCCCAGTATGAACAAGCTGATAAAGAAATAAAAAAGCATAAAACTGTAGTTAACCCCGCCCCCCCCAAAAAAAAGCATAGAACCCTATATAAATAACTGAACATGGTTCAAGAAGTTTGGATTTGTTCTGATTGTGCCATAAGCCATTTATTAATGGTTATGCGTTTTCTAAATCCGCATGTGTAGTTTTTTGTTTTATTTGAATCTTGTAAGTATAAAAAGTGAACGTATGTTATATGAACACTCCGCCAAGATTCTCGAGGGCTTTTAAACTCATAACTGCGCAGTCGAGGTGATTCCTTGTGGCTCCTGATCACTGCGTTTCGTACAACATCAATGTTTGTTGTCACAGTTAGTAATGCACATGCGTGTAACTGAAGCAGACGAAAAAGCAAATATTTTTCAACTCTCACCCCCGGCCTGTTTATTCTGAAAGCTGGTCTTAACATAAGAAGGTTGGTAAGTTAATTCCAAAAGCCGTTCTTAACGTTGGTTATGTATTTTTCCGACATTTGTCTTGCACTGTGTAGATAGTTACTTGCTGTCCACCTCAGCAAGATATGATTCAAGGTCAGAAAGTGTGGATGTCTAACTAGTGACCAAAAATAGGGACACACTGGCCTAGAAAAAAAACTGCCTGGGCATCCCTATCGTCATTCCTGATAGGACCACCTCAGACAACAGCAATAAACTTGCTCCACCCAAAAACAAGTCTTGGGAGGATGGGCCTCCTAGGTAATACTCAGGCGGCGTACCACAGTCTGAAAGGTAGTGGACCAGTTCCTGTCTCCACACCTATCGGACTGATTGTCAAGAACGGATTATTGAGTGGTTCATTCTGTCCAGTTTCCAAGCAACCTAAACGGCGAGGAGACTCATTCTTAAACATTCAAAAGAATGAGGCACTGTGTATGTTTCGTTGGTAAAATAGGCCATCACGCCAAACGTTTTTCTTTTCTTGATTGAATATTACATGGTGGAGCAGAATATTGTTATGTAGTCGCCGGGCAACGCCGGGTATAAAGTAATAACACAGTATCTATCTATCTATCTATCTATCTGTCTGTCTGTCTGTCTATCTGTCTGTTTATCTAATATCCATTTATCTGTCTAGTTGCAGAATAACAATCGTGAACAACGGTAAGTTTAGCGAACTTTGCAGGTGCAATGAAGGGTTAGGGTGTCATAATTTGACATATATCAAAACTTGCACTGGAAAACTACGTAAATGGGGCCTGATCTGACGTGTCAAAAGTTCGGGTTTGGGAAAATTTAGTTAATTTTAGTTGAGTTAGTTCATGGATACGACACAGGCAACATGTGAGATCAAGGTCTCCTCGAAAGACGCGACGATTTGTCTGCAATCCAAGATCGCCAATTCACTCCAGTCTACTAAGAAACGCCTGAGTGGATAAAAAATATATAAAAAATCAAACCATCGTCTGGAGTGTATCTCGTATGCGTCTTCGGTTAGCAGAATCAGCTCCCTCAAGATGATCGATGATGGAATTCTCTAACAGGCAGCAGATCAGAAACAGGTACGTCATATTCGTCATACATACATAGATGCTCTGACACACACATACATAACTAGACGGTCACAGCTTGAAAAATACGGCCAGTAATTAAAATAAGTTAAAGACAATAGAGAACAAACAAGCAAATAGAAAAAAAAGAAATACGTAGATAAGCAACATACTTCTTAAAATACATAATCGCTACTCCTATATTTTTTTGTGTGTAAATTGATATTTATATTAAAAACCCTTTTTTTCTATTTATTAAAAAAAATACAACTTTCTCATATATGGGTCGTGGAATTACATTCATCTACAAAAGATCTATCTAATTTGCATATTCTTTTAAATATTCCTTTTAATAATTTCCCAATTAGTTTTTTCGGTTTTCTCATGGGATGATCATCTTTAGTTAACTATTACGTGTAATTATATTCATGCAGATAATCTACATGATTTATACTTGCGTAATATTTGCGTAAAAAGCTTAAACACAGATATCTTTCTATAAATATTTATGTATGCTATATATATATTCGTTTAAAAAATGTTGCTAACCAAAAGCCTTTCTCAGTATTTGGTCTACAAACATGAAACTTAATCTAAAAGGAGTATTCGAACCCATGTGAAACTTTATATTTAAGTTTTAGCTGAGGAAAATCGCTGCAAAATTGTAGAAAATTAAAGAAATGGAATTTGTCAGGTGAAGGTTGAATGACGATATTACGAATATGCATGCGTAATGTAATAGCTATTAGTTTATATTTAATTTTTAGCCTTGCAGTCAATGTGTCTTCATAGCTCAGGCGTTAACGTCAAAGTAAATCGTAAGCTAAACGTTTAGGTTTTCGATTCTCGCTGGTGGCGCACGAGTTTTTTGTTTGTTTTTTTTACTTTGTAATCATTACTTTATATTAGGTCCAATATAATATAATAATAATAAATACGAAATCTGCATTAATCAAAATATCATATTCAAGCTTTTTTATGACCAGGCAATGCTGGGTGGCCTGCTAGCATGACAATATTTTTTCAACATGTGCTCAAGGTTGACTATCATATTTTGAGAATGAAAAATTAAATGAAATTAGCTATTAAAAAAAAGTTGATTCTGTCTTTATTTTTTATTAATCAACATGTATATTATTATAGTACGAATAACATGATAAAACAATAACAAAAATAATTATCTAGTCAAAACCAAAGTGTAATATGTCAGTTTAAATGCTACATTTTGTTTAACTTTTAAAAATAGCATAATATAACTTTATACGTTAAATTTTAATATTCCAGATTTGCGTATAATATTTGAACGCAGTGTAGAAAAATGAACCAGTTTCAATGAAATAATGATTTGGATATTTCTAAGATCAGCGACGATTACGTCTGATCTGCTGTAAACATCTATTTAGGATATCAGGTCAATTCAGTTTTATCAACCGTTTACGATGTTCCCGTCTTAGACGTTATTTTGCGATGTAATCTTGATTAAACGCTGCTTGTCAAAATCTATTTGGAGATAAACTGAAAATAGCACTTTTCTTTACACTGCTTGTGACATACATGGCAATTACAAACGAAAGATCAAGATCGATTTGAATGATTTATATGTTTAGCGGCTTATCGATATTTCATTGCTCATTTGAAGCCGATATATAACCACTTTCACCTCGACCACTTCACTCGTCGGGGCAATTCCTTCATCGCTGTCTCGTGTGAGACGGGCCGGTTTACAACGAAGCCAAGGCAGAGTTCGATATATGGCCGTGTTGCGGGAAGAATCCAGATCCCTCAAAAAGGCGTTCTGAATCGGGACAAAAGTAAAAATGGTCAAAGTCTAAAAAATGTCACTAACACCGACCGAGATCAGATAAGATAAGTTATAGTGTCAGAAAGACACTACACTTTGCTCCTAGCAAAAATTATGCGGATTCTAGAATTCAACTCGTGAGACAATGTGACACAAGGGTCGTTACAGTGAGATTTAGTAAAAAAAAAAATAGTATATCAATAGTTCATTTTCGCTTATTAGTCACTCTGAGACAAAGACGAAACTTTGTGTTTTTTCTTGGGAGTTTGAGTAACTCAATGTAAAACCATTCTGACTTGCAAAAAATGTCTTAGCAGACCCAATACGCTCACTTTAGGCGATTAGCAATTACCTAACCTCTTTTCAAAGGGTGAGAAAGCAAAGTATGGGAGAGTTAACATCATAGAACTGCACATGACGATGAATATACCTCAGGCAACAAAAAATGTCATCCTAATTATGACCTAGAATGTATTAGCTTTGGGTCGAGGGAAAATAAGAAGTCATCTAAGATGAAACCAAGATTACAGGTTTAATTTAGGTTGTTGCGTTTCTATCGAAAGAGCCTGAAGTGTTACGGTTTTTTTCTGTAGTCCTAGTGTGATACTACGGGCCACTCGCAGAGCCATACGAAGTGACTCATAAAAAAGGGGAAAAGTTGCTGGAAGTAAACGACCCACGACAATAGTGAAAGTGATTTACCGTGGCAGATTAAGGCGATCAGAAATAGAATAGGTAATCAGCGGGAAATGACCGAGACGCCGAATCATTCTCTCTTATTAGTGACTCTGAGACAAAAACGAGACTTTTAAGATTCCCAATCCCGAGTCAATTAATTTAAGAGTCCAAGTTACTTTGGGGACAGTTTGAAGTTTGTGGCAGTTGACGACAGCATAAAGAATTGGACTGATTAACCGCCAGACAAACATGGCTCAACACACGGCTATCAACAGACAGCGTTTCAGGGTGATTTAGATCGCAAATGATTTATACAAAATGTACGAGGTTGTGTTTTGTCTTATCAGTTTGCGTTGTTTTATTTTGTATACTTTGTATATTTTGTATACTTTTGTAAGCCAGTGTTCGCACCCTCGTCAATCGTCAATGTGAAACACGATGAGAAGAACAGATGAAATATAAGAAAACCATGACACACATCGAGAGAGGCAGCGACTGTTAAGAACATATATGGCTTCACACTGGTAACCTCTTGATGTCTCCGAGATAAATAAAACACAATGATGTATAACGATTCAAAAGAGCATAACCTATCACTATAGATATAAAGTTACAACTTAGATTAAATGGTATAATAATATCATTTAGTAAGTAATAGCATGTAATATAAGTAATAGTTATTATAGACAATGACTGAGCTACTATAATTCAAGGATTTGTATCAAATGGTGTATTAATAGTTCATATATGACAAGATGACACTCATTTATCTCCCAATAGAGTAATATGTGGCACAAGGATGGGTGTTGAAGATTGAAAATTAAGTGCACTGGAGGCATGTGTACTCTGGTTCACAAAAATGCCTGAGCAGTCTTTTCGGTATTTATTGGCAGTTGTGCATTAAGAGGTTAGCAATATACTAACCCCTGTTCCAAGAGTAAAGTAAAGGTGTTTATCTTACAGGTACATATAACCATACGTCAGCGCGACAGAAAAAGGATCGCCAACTCAAAAATGACCTAGATTTTGTTGGACTAATTGTCGATGACGTATTCTCGACTGGTATGAACAAAATACTTCATGCTATGCTGACATTAAATATGGGTTAATATATATTATTAGCATCCGTCTATCTCGATAAACAATGGCGATCTACGTTTCAGATTAGTCCGTTGTCGAACTGCCTTTTTTTTCCACATGGTGGTCACCACTTATCAAGGCCCGGAAGCCACTCAGGGATAAGGGTTATTGCAAGTACAGTACGTTAGTGTGGAGATTTGACGAAGTGTTTACTTTAGGAGGCGGTTCATTAGGAATTTGTTAACGTTGGACTTGAAGACATCCAGGTTGTAGTCAGGTGGGAAGCAGGCAGACTGAACAGAGTTCCACAGGCGTGCAGTTCTAAGAAAGAAGCTTTGTTCATGGAATTCACGTTTTGATTTAGGCACAGATAAAGAGTGGGGGAAATTTCACAAGCTAATAATAGTTTTTAAAAAAGTCTTTTTTGGTTAGTATAATTTAATTATTATTGTTAACCTATTATTTAATAATTGATGTTAATCTATTGTTGCTGTACGAACTACATTACTTGATTGATTTTTTTTTACACAGTGATCACCACTTATCAAGGCCCGGAAGCCACTCAGGGATAAGGGTTATTGCAAGTACATTACGTTAGTGTGGAGATTTGATGAAGTGTTTACTTAAGGGGGCGGTTCATTAGGAATTTGTTTACATTGGACTTGAAGACATCCAAGTTGTAGTCCGGTGGGAAGCAGGCAGACGGAACAGAGTTCCACTGTTTTGGCTGTATAGTTGATCCTGGATCGCCAGTATTGCAGTTGCCACAGATACACGTGGTACCTGGTTCTCAGAGCTCTCAGGCAGCCCTCTGTCGTTTTTGGCCCTTCTCCACTGTTGACCTTTACACTTTTTACTTCTCTCGGATATTGCACCCACAACACTTTACTAGCTTCTGCGGATTTTAATCACTTAAATTCCACCTTGTAGATATATTTATAATATATTAGCAAACCACGGCGTTGCTCGGTCGTAAAATATGCTTACTCTGGTTCACAAGCTACAGGCTACATTTCTGGAGTATGTCTAAAAAAGGAAGGGGCAGCGTGGTAATTGTACTCTATGCGTTGGCGAATGTTGGCTTCACAGATTTATAGGTACTGGCACGTAAGAAAGGTTTTCTACCTCGATAAAAGGAGATTGCTTTTGCAGCAGGCTTAGCAGTAACTTTTATGTATTGTAGTGCTTCTATTCCCGTATTCTGTGATTCAATTAGCTCAGAAAAACCTAAAATTAACTATACATTCTTAACCCTCACGTCTAATTCTTTCTCTTCTCTTGCAGGAACATACAATATCCATCATCGTTATCACCCATGTCTTCCCCTTTTCACCACTTCTGCTCGTCTCTTTCTTGATTTCTCTCATCTCCTCTTACAAGAAAAGCTGACAGGCTTAAATATAATCGTTCGTTCTCGTGGCTTGTTACATCACATGTGGATCACGCCTGAGTCAAGTTTTCACTGGAAAAATTATTACAACTATATACATTTTACGTGCGTGATTATCTGACTATGATATTCATTTCCACAAAGAACTATTCGATATTCTATCGAATAGTTCTTTGGGGAAGAGGGAATTATTTCAGTCGCTCACACTTTCTCTGTTTATGAAATGACGGGTAAATAATTTTGCATCTTTTATTACTCCCTCTCTCTATCACAGAAAAAACAGCGAGGAAATAAGAGTAAAAATACTGTTTAACTCGAAGCCAAAAATAGAAAAAGAAAAAAGTAAGAAAGGTTTAGTGAAATACAGCGAGCAGATAGAGACTAAATTATATTTTCTTTAAATTATACTGAATTTGCAAATTCACTTTTTTCCTAACTCAGGCGATAAATGGCTGACTCAACGTGTAAAGTATTTTTTCTAATAAATTATAAATATCGTAATACACGTATTTCTAAGAGAAGTTCGTCGCTCTAATTCATAGAGCTCGTTTTTATTTATATTTCTTTAAAATTTAATCTAATTTTAATTTCTTTTCTTTTTCATAATTTAGTCTAAGTTTTAAAAAAAAAATGTTTTTTTTTTCGAATAATGCTAATCGTTGTTGTTGTTGTTGTGGTGGTGGTGGTGATGGTTGTTAAACGAATCAAACTTCTATATCGAGCTTACGAACATCCAGCCTCAGGATTGTATAGTCTGCAAAGTCGTATTATGCAGAAGAACCGGTGCCACTTTCATTCCATTGATTTGCTATTCTCTGCCTGACACGCTTTTACTTACATGTAACATAGCATGGCGTCACTGTAAGGAAAGACCGTTTTGTTATAAAAAGGAGAGAGATCACGTTAGAGGAAGATCAAGTGGGAGACGCCACAACCGTAACGAGAAGTCAAGCGTGGCTGGAGCACCAGAAAAAAATGTCGTCGTTGTACGAAAAATGGAGTTCGAGTTATTGTTTGTCTTGATCTCTTTTGCGACGTGGATTGCTACAACGTGTGGGTCCCATGCTTAAATGTGGGAAACGCTACAAATGGAGAGGCAGAGAACGACCGATTCTAACTCCGACTCCTCGATTTCCAATAAAAACCTGTTAGCTAGTAGCTGTGGTATTACCATATTGTCACCACCTCTATCTTCGACTTCGGAAGTTATTGTTATTACTGCTCACCTCTTCGTTGGTAGTGTTGTGTAAGACTTCCTGTTTAAATTACTTTACTGATTGTCGGTTGTTTGGACAAGACTTAACAAAAGAAAACACGTATGAACATTATTGCTTTATTGATGGGAACAATATGTGACAACGTTACGTTGACATTTCATTGATTCGTTACTTTGGAGGCTACTACGCTCCTGCATTCATTTACGTTTATCTGAATTAAAGTTTACTTAACAAAAAATGGCTTCAAACACAAGATCTGTCTTTATTTTAGCAGCAAATGATGCGAGGAGACATGGTTCATGGCATAAATCATCATCAAGGGGAGACAAATATAATTTCAAAAGGCGTTTTTCACCTGAAAAGCTAGTCGCGGTCTTCCCGGCAATTTGTAGAAGATTTACCATTGTCATTTTCATCTTAAGAAGATGCATGCTCTTTCTGCATTTCTGCGGTGGCACTATTTCTTCGTGCCACTGTTTCTACCACACTCTGCAGCATGACCTAGTGGTGATTTGGCCATGTACGTAGAGATACAAAGAAACGCCTTCCCATAATTCCATTTCCTAGAGCTCTCTCTCTTTCTGTTCAGGCCGTCATGAGGTGATCACCATAATTTTTGTCTCTCCGTAAACGAGGGGGTGTGGGAGCATCCCTCCCTCAAAACTAGTTAGGGTAGATTAGTTAGCTTTGAAGCACCTATTGTCCAGTTTTAAATTGTAAAAGTTTTTTGTGCAATATATATATATATATATATATATATATATATATATATTGTATCCATAATGTAAAATAAAATAGTTATGTTCCATATATATTACAATTGTGTCGCGTGTCGTCTTTCTTGTGTCTGCCATAAATGCCCTCATAAATGCCTTCCTTGAAACAACGAAGCGGTCCGGAGGATGAAGCAAGAACATTTCAGTCAGAACGCAACCGGGGTGAAGAAATCATCTTAAGAGAAGGAGCCAAACAGTACATCCAACATCTCAGATATACTTTTCTTCTTATAGACTCTAATGACGGCCATTTTCATATCTTCCCGAGACCACTTTAAGACATTTAGTGTAAATGTGAAGCCAGTCACACCTCAGTGGCCGGCTGATCGTGTTATACTGCTACCTGGAGTAGCTTAACAGAAGATGTCTGGATGGTGCTTACCTATCCTGATTTAAAGTCACTTTAGATAAACTTGTAGACGGTATTTAAAAGACAATATCTTCTAGCTCTCTTTTCACATGACTTATTTATTAATGAAATTTCAATTATTACTGATTACCATATCAACTGAAAATTATGATGATTATCCTTTAAGTCATAAATTTCAGATCATTGCAAAAATAATTTTTAAATGCAGAAACCAAAAATAAATTCAAGATTTCCGAAATACCTGTACATAAAGCATCTCCAAATGTAAAACCGGAAGTACATACTGGCAATCTGTTCAAACATAAAAAGCGATCATCAACGAAAAGTTTTTCAAGATCTGAACTGACCAATGAAAAATAGTATAATAGTATACAAATAGAAGTTAGCGTATACTTATTCTCTCGAGAAGTTTACGGTTAGTCAAGTTTATTTGCAGTTCAGGATATTGAACGCTGTTGGTTTAATCTCTTTTAAGATTGGTTTATCTTATTACTGACAGATAATAATGGTAGTTAAATATCTTTGATAGAGGGTGAGGTCATAGTGCTTTTCTGGTTAGCATTTCTCCGGAGATAGTACAGGATGATGAACTCAAAGATAGCTTTTTAAGAAGCTTCTCCACCAATATTCGCTAAATGTCCTGGTATTTTCAAGTGTCATCATGCGTTATAATGTGTGTCTTTTGAGCTGTTTCCGACTGAAGGGCTGTCCAATACTTTTATACTAGCGTTTCTGCATTAGATTTAATTATTTAGGGTTTCATTTTATCAGCGTCAGTTAAAAGACTACTTTATTTTATAGTGAGCCTATCGTTTTTTTGTTATTTTGCAACTTACCCTTCGTCAATGGCTCGTGTTTTTCTGAAGCGACTTTTATAAAATCAATAATAACAGGTACATCACCTGTTAAATTAAAGCCCATTTGAAGAGATTATTACGAATCAATAGGTTTCAGCTACTTTTTTTCAGTCACGAACATAAGATGACCAAACTCATATTAATTCTGAAATTATTTGAGATTGATACCTAATATATTCTACCAAATGTTCAGTAATATCATGACACATAGCTCATAGTGCTAATCTAACTTGTAAAGTAATTTTTTACTTTTTGCTCATTCAAGTATATGTGGGAAATTACGTTTTTAATATTATTGTGACACAGCATCTAATCATTAGTTGTGAAAACATTTTAGATTGGTGATGTAATAGTCTGTTTAATCGTTTATTTCAGAGAAGATGATACATTTTCTGATAGTATTTTCGCGGAGTGATTTACACAAAGCGTGAGAATAACTTACAATTCATATGTTTGTCAAATTCTTTCTAACATTTATTCAATGGAATCGACCGCATTCTATTTATTGGACTAAAACATCCATTTCAAGTCAGAAAAACCTCCAGCTCCATATTTATTAAGAAACAAAGCATTGAATAGCTGTCACGCTATGCGTTTAGTTGATTCAATTTCATTCTCAACGGATGAATATCATCTTTTCCCTCTTCTTCTTCTTCTTCTTCTTCTTCTTCTTATTATTATTATTATTAGTAGTAGTAGTAGTAATAGTACTACTACTACTATTACTACTACTACTACTACTAGTAATAATAATAAGAATATGGTTGTTAACTCATACAAATCATCACCAGTAATTGTTGGAAATTACTACAGATAGGAACGATAAAATTGTCGCCCTAGAAAAAAACTACATGATTTCATTTCCGTTTGATGAAACCGGTTTTCCTTTTTGTTGCAGACACTCTACTTGTTTGCCAGCTTTGTACACGTCGCAAGAGTGATAGGAGCCTTCTATCATGTCTGAAAGTGACACAATGTTCAACGAGAGAGATTGGAGATGCCCCGCTGTACAACAATGCTCTCTATTGATCCAAGTTATGACAACAAGACCATTGCCAACACACTCAAAATCCATCGGTTGATTGTCACAAATAACAGGGATGTTCCCAGAGTGACGAAAACAAAGTTTCCGGGCATGGCTATGGTTTTTTGTAGGTTTCAAGTGAGGACCATATTATGTCACCTTACATCTTCGAAGTTGGCTTGAAAGTCAACACCAAAGTGTACCTGAATGTGATAACGAGTATGATGTCTGATGCAATCCGGTGGCCACTGGCAGATCCTGGGTGTGGTAGCAGAACTAGGTGCCGGCTTACAAGTCCAAAGAGACCTATGCTTGGCTTCATAAAAAGTACTTCGTCTTCTCTCAGTGACTTCCTTCTTCTCCGACATGAATCCACAGGACTACTTGTTTAATCATACGTCGAGAATATGAGCAAAATGACCTCCCACAACATTAAAGCCAATCTGATTGCCGCCAACCACCGAGTATTTGTCGAGCTCCCGCTGGCACTTGTGGAAAAGGCATGCTCCTAGTTCCGGGCACATATTGAGGCAGATATTTAGGCTGAAGACGGTTACTTTGACTCTTCACCTCTTTCGACAACTTTGCAAATAAATTTGCGTAATTGCAACAGTCACTTGCCGTTGATTTCTCGCTGGCAATTCGGGTGGCAATAAGCCGCCCCAACGTCTTAGTCACTTCCTCACATACGCAGTGGAGGTCTAGTAAGTGCGTTCACTCATCGGTATTTCCATCCTCCTTGACTTTTTGCCTATTTCGTATAATGCTAGCCGATGCCAGCACTAAAAACTTTTTGGAGGGGAGAAAGAAGGGAATATGGGTCGTGGGGAGGAGAAGGGAAAGGAGTAGGAGCAGGGGTGATATGGGGAGATACACGAAAGAAGGGACATGCGGAGGGGAGGGAGATTAGAAAGACGGGTAGTAGTCAGTCTACAACTTCATAGCTTCTGTTTTCTTGATTTCATTTAATCTGTACTTCTGTTGCATTTCCTATATGCCCGGTTAGCGATTGTCATTCTTGTAGATTAAGTTCCGTATTCGAGGGGTTTCTTAAAGATTTCCGCTGTTTTCATTATTACTGTCCGTTGCTTAGGCTAAGCCTTCCCTTTGATTCCGATCTTTCATACTGTTGTTTCTAAGTTCTTTGGAACTGTTCCCAATGCGACTAAAATTATTGGTATCATGTTGATTTTCTTGAGGTTCAATATCCATTTCAGTTCTCTGGCATGTTCCGCATATTTCTTCGTTTTTCTGTCGCTTTGTTTTCACTCTGTGGTCTGCTGGAACGGCAAAATCGAAAATTTGACAGGATCTTTCTTTCTTGGTTATTATTATAACGACCGGTCTTCTGACTTGGGTGTGTTTATTCGCTTGAATCTCCATATCCCAAAGGAGTTTGTAGTTTTCATTTAAAAGTACAGTTTCTTGTATGTGTTTGAACAATTAGTCTGCATGTTCAAGATGCAATCATCTGCGGAGCTCCCAGTTCACTGCATTCCCCATGTGGTCGTGCCTGTCTTTATATCATTTTTGAGCTAATTTGCTGCATTCGCTTATTATGTGGTTTAACGTTTCGTCTTTTTGTCCACAAATTCTACATTTACTGTTTTTATATTTTATTTATTTATTTATTTTTGTTTAAATGTGGTTCATTCTAACCGCGTTGTTCTGTGCAGCTTTCAGTAGAGATTCTGTTTCTCTGTTCATGTGCCGTTTCCTAATTTACGTGATTGTCTTCTTTTATCATTATTATGAATTGTCCACGTAGTTCTTTCTTTTGCCATTTTTCTTTTCTTGTATTTTTGTTTTTGGTTTCATCATTTCCTGTATTATTTTTACTGATACTCTCTGTTGGCGGTGGTCAATCTTTCTGTGTTCATGCACATGTATTTTCCACGAGCTAAAGGTCAGAGGAGAGAGGCCCCGAGAGATGTTTGTCGTGTTATCATTAAAATGTTGCCATAAATGGTAGTATCGCCCGTATCTATGTTGAACTTACAATGTGATTCGGGAGATCATTGAAGATAAGAAAGAGATTTGGGCTAAGAATGGATCCTAGAGGCACGCAAGTGTTGATATTTGTGTTTTGAAATTCTATCCATCGACGATGACTTGTCAAAACCATATTGGATGGAAGAGATTCGATGATTATTGTCGTCAGTTTAGACGAATCTCTTGAAGTGAAACTGTTTGGATGCTGATTGGTTGGCAACACATTCAAAAGGAGAAAGTGACGTTTCTCTGCGTCTTCTCTTGTATAACACAGCTTACAAAAGAGAACAAACAAAGGATTTTTGCACCCAGTCTGCCAAAATTAAGTGCTTGTTGATTGGTGAAATATAATTGCCTTAGTCAATGAATATATTTGGGAAATTGAGAGAGATAATACATAATCATTATGAACACCAGGAGATAATTATTTAGGAAAAAAGGGTGATAACCCCTTTTAAACTATCGTTGTTACATATTCAAATCTAATTGTCACTTGTGAAACGATTTAAGATTGGCGTTGCGCTGGGATTCTATATAATCGGGGAAATAGGACGATTTTGTGCCAATGGTCTCCTGGAGGGATTTACACCGAACGTGCGAATAATTAACTATTCATATGCCTGTTAAATTGCTTAGAATTATAAATAATTTTCTATAGAATGGCTGTTGTTCTCTGTGAGAAGGGAATATGGGTCGTGGAGCCCCTACTATTCAATGCAATCAACCACATTCCATTTTTATCATAAATCTATTTTTACATCGTATCTATATCCTGTCCAAATTTTCTTTATTTTTCATTTCATTTTAAAACGTATTTTTGCTTGTATTTCTATCTTTATTGTTTTATTTTTTACTTTTTATTTCTTTCTTTTCATTTATTATTTCTTTTTCTATCCTTTTATATTGCTTTCTTTTTTTCATTTTTTACGTTTGTTTTTTACTTAATGCATATTAATTTCTTTTATTTTTCGTTGCTTTAACTAAATTTTCTATTTTTTACTATTCCTTCTTTTCACTTCTCCTTTCTGCTTTTCTTTCCGTTATTTCTCTTATTTTCACTTATTCGTTCTTTCTATCCTTCATTTTCTTTATCTTCTTTTTCATTTTCTCGTCTTTATTTTGACATATAATATCGTTTCTTTCTTTTATCTGGATTAGTCAGACTACGGTTTCAACCTTGTTACCATTTTCACATACTTTCGGTCAATGTACCCTCTGTGGCGATCCGTAGCGCAACGGATACAAGTGTTAAGTTTAATCTATTGTAAATGACATTCTTCTGGGTTATTTTTTATTATTTTGGAGATAACTTCACAGATAAAGGTTTACATGTCTAACGTTGCGTGAGTGTAAAGCCACTGATGGGAAGACCATTTGTCTTCTATAATATAAATTTCACCTGTCTGTTTAAATGTATGTAAGTATGTATGTATGTATGCCTAAAACTTTCGACAATACGACGGATTTCCACGAGATCGGTATTGTTTTGAAGTCCAACCCTTCGGACAACAAATATCGAAAAATTGGCTATAAACATGAATTCCTTCACCTTCACTTGGCCACTTTTCTACAGGTAGGTCTCTTTTTTCGCCGATCTTTTCTAAAACAATCCCCTATTGACTAGCCTTATTTTAAACCTTCGTTACTTCCGGTTTGGCGATGGACGCAACAGCAAGGACAGTTTTTTCTTCTTTCGCGGTACGCGTTCGAGCCTGCCTTCCTGCCTACTACCACTTTGTTTTTGTTTTTTTGCTCAACACACACCTTCAAGCACCTGGGCACCTCGGATAGTCTTACATATAATCAAACAGCGATAAACAAACCTTATTGGACAGTTATAACTGAATATGAGTGAAAGGAGTCAGGCTTTGTACTAAGCATGGTTGCATTGTAAAAAAAAATATTAAGGATTACGGTACGTTTATAGAATCACCCCCTTTCCAAACTGATCTTCAAACCAATTTCTTCCTACGTAATTTGGGTCGTTAGGGATTATAGTTGTAAGAAATTAAACGCCTAAAACCAAATAATCCGGTACAATCTCTTTACAATAAACCGTCGTTTCGTGCAACACACCAGTTCGTTAGTATTTACTTCATTTCTATAGCAGGAAGATATGACAGAAGTTCAGAAGGAAGGGAAAAATCTAACCACCCTTCATGAAGAGAATCGCTCCGGCCTATTAAAATAATCTGGGTAAGCTTGTCAATATTTCCCGATCGGAGCGCCTTAATCAGTAAGCAATAAAGTTACTCTACCTGAAACAGAAGAGGCATTATTTGAGACAGTAGATCTCCTAAGACTACACAGAACCAATGCTTCAGTTTAATAGAAAAAATACAACTGAAATGATCCCAATTGCCGTCGGAATGTTTGTCGAGAATGAATCCCTGATTGGTATTAAGTAGTTCAAAGTCTCTAAGCAACCACAGTTACGGAGACACCGCTTCGGTTCAGTGCATTTAGTTCGCTTGAAGGCTATGTAAGGTTACATTTCCAGCCTTTCATTCATGGAACATTCATGGAATTTTGTCGTTTACGTCGGGGAGATTGGCTCTATTCATTTCGATAGTTATGGTATAGAATTATGCTTCATGGCTAAGGTTATGATTAGGGAGTGGTTTTTATAAAACTATCCAAAGTCAATGAGTGGAATTTTTTAAAGGTCACCCTACTTCTGAAAATAGCAGCCCCGCACTTGGACTAGAATTATTATTTTCATGCCAGCAATTAATGTCGTAAAGCAATGATATTTAACTTTTTACATGAAGCCTTTCTTGTTATTTACCTCTGTTTGACACTCGCCGAAGCAATTTCAAAGTAAGAAATTAAAATTTTAAAAACATTTTTACTCCGTCGTGTCTACTTTCCTTTCATGTTTATCGTCTTTTATGATTTAGCCATGCTATTGTAAACCATGCGACAATTACCTTTTAGACCTGAAACTTTCTATCTAGTAATTAATATGCTAGGAAGTAACATAACAATAGAACCGATTTAAGTACAATGAAGCCAATACAAAAAGGCGAACGTTTGTAATAATAATAATAATAATAATAATAATAATAATAATAATAAGAAGAAGAAGAAGAAGAAGAAGAAGAAGAAGAAGAAGAAGAAGAAAAAAAACAACAACAAGAACAAGAAAGGAAGAACAAGAAGAAAAAGAAGAAAATCGATCTGGCGCATGGAACAAATATGGGAAGCCTCATTGGATTATCTCTAGTCGTTCTAATGGCTATAGTATAGAATTAGGGCTAAGGGTTAAGGTTATAGTTATGGAGTGATTCTATAAAACTATCCCAATTCAATATGTGGCATATTTTGAAGGTCACACTATTTATGAAGATAGCAACCCCGCACTTAGACTTTTTATCGGCCAGCCTTCTCTATTGGTCTCTTAAAGGGCGTATTCTTTTAGTAAGCCTATTTGGAATCCAGGGGATTGAATGTTGGTAGGAGTCTCTTTCAGGCTTTGTCTTGAGGTGATTCTACCTTTACCTCCTTTTTATTTATTTATTTATTTATTTATTCATTTTATCATGCCTTTTACAAATTCAAACAACAAATAGCTTATTAATTTTTATAGTAACAGCAGAGATTTCCGATCAAACTTTCCTGATGTTCAGTTCTTTTCTTTTGCAAAAATATTCTCACATTTTTGCTCTTTTGATTGTTTTATCGACGTATTGATCTTTTTTTTTTTTTTTACAAAGGCATCACCACATTATCAAGGCCCAGAGGCCACTCAAGGATAAGGGTTAAAGAGTGTACAGTAGGGATTGGTCAATATAGTAATCATTAGTAATGAAAATTTGGTAAATTTAATAACTTATATGGAACAGCTCATCAAGAACTTATTTACTTTAGACTTGAACACAACCATATTGTAGTCAGCCGGAAAGCAGGAAAACGGAAAACATTTCCACAGGCGTGCAGTTCTAAGAAAGAAGCTTTGTTCATGGAATCTACGTTTAGGTTTAGGCACAGATAAAGAGTGGTGGAAATTATTGATAGTGTTTACAGCTAGACGAGTGTTTCTTGTGAAAGTTTGGCGAGGGGGGACCATAGATTGAAGCTCAGTTGAACACTTTCCATGAAAATGACGATACATCAGAGACAAACTCGCAACATCTCTTCTGTGAGATAGAGGTTGCAAGGAGGAGAAAAGGACATCTCCTACGAGGCTACGAAGTCTATTTTGAACTCTATCAAGGCAGGACAAGTCCTTTCTAGCAGCTCCTGCCCAGATGTGGCAACATTATTCCATAATTGGACGTACCTGGCTCTTATATAGATAGAGAATAGCATCAGCAGTGAGATATCTACTGGATCGATAGAAAGATCCCACCATTTTTCCAGCGGCCTTGGCAACAGATTTGATATACGTGTTCCATTTAAGATCAGGAGTAATGGTCAAGCCCAGAAGCTTGTCAAAACTTGAGGCCTCCTGAAGACGAGAGCCATTCATTTCAATTGATGACAAATGTGGATTAGAATGTTGATGATGTAAAGAGAGAAGCTTGGTTTTAGATGCATTAAAAGTAACCAGCCACTCCTTTCCCCATTGCTGTTACTATAAAAACAAATAAGCTATTTGTTGTTTGAATTTGTAAAAGGCATGATAAAATGAATAAATAAATAAATAAATAAATAAAAAGGAGGTAAAGGTAGAATCACCTCAAGACAAAGCCTGAAAGAGACTCCTACATGTAATAGGGTATTTGCTTCTTGTCCGTTAAGACTCCTCCACGCATTTGCATGATCTTATTTGTTTTTTTCGCAAGGATCTCTTCACTTGATCTTTTTCTCACTGTTTCTTCTCCTCCATTAGCTTCTTTTGATCAAACTGTTGTTGATTTTTTAGTTAAGTCTTTAGTTGATCGTTCATTCTATATAAGACGTTTAACTAATGAAGGGCTGTGTAGGATGGGCTATGCGATGTTCTATGAGGTTTCAGTTCGTTATATCTGCAATTTATTTTAATTCTATTTTCACCCCAAACAAGACACAGTGCCACTTAGAAGTAGGGGGCTATCATCGGAAACATAAGTTGCAGGGATACTATGTAGGGAGTTGAGCAGCAATATGTCCGTTCACATTACACTTGAACTTTTGCATGTCAGTACAGTAAGGAAAACAGGAATCTGAAAAGTGGTTCCAGTCTAGCAGTTCTAGGAGAGGAAACTATTGGAGTAGAAGGCCTTCTTACATCTAGGGATCTCTACTGCATAGGTGTGGGATTTTTCTGCTTCTAAGGAAGTTACTGACTGGCTTCTTGTTGAAATTAATACCATTTATAACTCATCTTCAGTTTCAAACCCAACTTCACTCTCCTTTATGGTTTTCATTCGTCCGTGCTTCTGTCATTATCCATCGTATCATTATTTCAATCGCCGTCGGAATGGCCCCGAGGCTTCTAAAAATTGTACGTATCGCCAGTCTTGAATCTCATGGATGTCCTCTGATTTGTTTGAGGTTGTGACTGCTTCGTTGTTGATGCTATATCCAGCAGTATTGATAATGCATATCAACTCTGTCCGTTAAACTCTATACTTGTCTTCAGTGACTTTAATGCTCTAATCGCACAGATCTTACTAAATATATTGCAATAATTTTTTTATCAATAATGGGGGGGGTATGGTCCCTGAAAGTAAGGAGATTCTTTTAATAAGCGCTACCGATATGACGAATCAATTTAATTCACGTTCACCAATCAGCCAATCAGAAACAAGAATTGCTCCATAAAAATCAAATCTTTTAGCATTCCAACACATAATTTTTGCTCTTTGACTGCAGATTATAAAGTCCAGAACCTGTACTGAACAGCTTCCCACTTAAAAAGAAATCTTCATCCCCAGGACTTGTATAGAATAGCTACTCATCGGAAACTTTTCCAGAAATTAAACATGGTGGTTTCGAATTCAATTAAAATACGTCTTAACTTTTCTCCGTCTCGAAAACTTCCCCAAATTATCACCTTCCCTACGTGCTTCCCTGATAATGGTCTTCATCAACCATCTTTACTTGATCTTTTTCTCACTGTTTCTTCCCCTTTATTGCGTTCTTTTGATCAAACTGTTATTGATTTTTCTGTTAAGTTTTTAGTTGATCGTCCCTTTCATAGAAGACGTTTAACTAATGACAGGCTGATTAGGATGGGTTTCGTAGCTTCCTACGTGACGTTCCATGAGGTTTCAGTTTGCTACATCTGAAATTTATTTTTAATTCCTTTTGCACGCCAAACAAAGCACAGTACTACTTTGATGTAGGGGCTATCACCGGGGACATAAGTTGCAGGGATGCTGTGTATGGAGTTGAACAGCAAGATGTCGGTTCACGTTACACTTGAACCTCTGCATGTCAGTACAGTTTGGAAAACAGGAACCCGGAAGTGGGTTCAAAAGTCTAGTAGTTCTGGGGAAGAAACTATTAGAGTAGAAGGCCTTCTTACATCTAGGGATCTCTACTATGTAGGGGTGGTATTTTGCTGCTACTAAGGAAGTTACTCTCTTCTTGTTGGAATTGATACCATTTATAACTGATCGTCAGTTTCAAACCTTCATTCTCCTCTATGTTTTCCATTTGTTTGTGCTTCTGCCATTGTCCATCGTCATCATTATTTCAATCAATATCGTTGGGATGGTTCGGAGGCTTCTAGAAAAACATTACGGAAGAGTTAGCAATGCCTGCAAATGAGCAATTTCTGAAGACAAGTTTAGCTACTCATTAAAAAATTATTGACTCTTCTCATCTCAAAACGCCAGATGTCCTGATTTCTGAAGAATCTTCAATTGTTTCAATATTTCATTGTAATACAACTTCCTGTTCCAGTAGCATCTTTCCAAAGACTGCGACGTTGTAGAACTCACCGTTTCCTTCAGTCTAAAGCCTTGGTCTTTTCAAGACTACGATCAATAGGCATCTGCTGTCTTTACAATAATCATCTTTCGT
The DNA here is from genome assembly GCF_053919585.1 of Euprymna scolopes. NCBI lineage: Eukaryota > Metazoa > Mollusca > Cephalopoda > Sepiida > Sepiolidae > Euprymna > Euprymna scolopes. The sequence goes on along the minus strand of NC_136483.1, from coordinate 110,486,975 downwards.
TCTTGTTTACTCCTTACATCAAGTGGCGTCATTCCATGTCTCGAGCGACATCAATTAAAAACAATTTATGCCAGCAAAACTTGGCAGAAGGCAACGATGTTTAACTTTTTAACCCTAAATTTTTCTTGTTATTCACATCCTTGTTTGACACTAATCCACGCAATTTCGAAGTAGCGAATTTAAATTGTAAAAACAATTTTTGTTCAACGTGTCTATTTTCCTTTCATGTTTATAAATGTTTATGATATAGTCATGCTATTATAAACCTGTGACAATTAGATTTTAACTTTCTATCAATATGTTAGGGATAACGTAACAATAGGACTAATTTAAGTGCAATGAAGCCAATACAAAAAAGCGAACGTTTGATACTACTACTACTACTACTACTACTACTACTAATAATAATAATAATAATAATAGTATACATCTTTCGAATTGACAAATACAGCCCCCTTTTTACTCTCTCTCTCTCTCTCTCCCTCTCTCTGTGGGCCACCATAAACAGTCATCACACCAAATAATGAGGGTCAAGGAGGATAGAAAGATAGAGAGGACGAAGCACTAGCCAGACCTCTGCTGGATGAGTGCAAAGAGGACTGGGACTTTGGAGAGGCTTATTGCCACCCAAATTCCAGTGAAGACCAATGGTCGCCGCCAACAAAAAATAAATAGTAATCGGCTGTTGCGATAACGCAAAATCTTTTACAAAGCTTATCGAAAGAGGTGGAGAGTACTGGAAATCTGGGGAAACTTGTTGTCACTCAGATTCCAAGGAGCATTGCAGGCTGTTCTCAAAGAGCAATTATTGATGATGGCTTGTGTGACTGCTCCTAGGTAGTTAATAATAATAATAATAATAATAATAATAATAATAATAATAATAATAATAATAATAATAATTTCCTGTTCATTTAATTTGCGCATTTTTTTTACAGAGCTTTAATATAGTGCAACCAATTGCTGCGTTTACGCATTCGCAAACCGTGACAACGTCACATGGAGGGAGGACAGAATCAATGCAACTGAACTATAATGTTGGTACCGTCACTTTCTTGTTTTTAGTGAAGCATATATTGAAAAGAGAGTAGAAACTTTTGTCAGCCTGAAAACATCGCTTCCATTATTTTGTCCTTTTGTCCTCACATTCCATAAGCGATGTTTCTGCTAAAGAGGGGAAGTATTTATGTTTTATGTGTCTAATTCTATGTCTGTTGTTTTTTTTGCTTCTTATATCATGTGGCTTTACACATTGTCTAGAGCGAGTTTTATATAAAAAAAGAAAAATAATGACACGGCCATGTAAGAGATTTTTTTTTACAGTGTCGTCATTGTTTAACAACAAAACTAAATCAGTATTTATTTATATCTCTATATAATATATAATTATAAAACTCCATGGTCCTTGCTTGTTTGCATCTTGTCTTCGACGATTGGGCGATTCCGTTATTTACAAAAAGGATGTCAAGTGTGTTTATATATAACTAGTCTGGGTGCGCGGCGTTGCCCGGGTGTTTATAGATGTGTGTTGAGCAAAAAAAAAAAAAAAAGAAAGAAAAAATGGAAGTAGGCAGGGAGGCTCGAACCAGTATCACGAAGGAGAAAAAGAACATGAAAAAAAAACTGAAGTATTTGTTTTTGCGCCCATCGCAAAACCGGAAGTGACGAATGTTTAAATTAAGGCTAGTCAATCGAAAAGAAGGGTTCACTTTCGAAAATATCGGCGAAAAAAGCGACCCCTTCCTGTAGGAAAGTGTCTAGTTAAGGATGAAGGAATTAACGTTTTTGGCCAATTTCTCGATATTTGTCGTTTGAAGGGTCGAGGTTCAAAACGATGGCAATCTCGTTAAAATCTGTCACTTCTGTCGAAAGTTTTAGGCAGACATACAAACATACATACATACATACATACATACATACATACATACATTTAAACAGACAGGTGAGATTTATATTATAGATGGTGCATTTAATAATTTTTCAGACATTCTTCGTATGGACACTTTTATTGATAGTACACATATGTATCTCTAGTCACTTTCAAATTGATCTCCTCGGCTGCCTTGCACTTGTTGTACCGTTTCACTTCTAGAAAGCCCCATGAAAGTCTTTTTGTGTGAGCGTGTCAATGACCCTCGACACAACCTCCATTTTCTCCTCAATTATCACATAACGACAGAGTTTTCCTTAAGCTTAGGGAATAACCAAAACTCACAGGGATCACGGTCGGAACTATAGAGTGGGTGAGGAACTGCCTTGATGCCAATCTTGGTAAAATAGTCTGCAATCTTCTCTGAGCACGCTTGGGATAAACTTAGCGTAAATCTTTCGCATCTTCAGTTTCCTGTGAATCAAACTATGCACTTATTGTCTCTGTAGACACACGACAGTCATTATCAATGAAATTCTGTAGTTTGGTAAATCAACTCTTGTGTTTTGACTTCCTTACTCCTTTCACGCCTTTGATCATCCCTCACAGACTCTCTGCCTTCCTTGAATCTCTTATACCACTCAAAAACTGATGTTCAATTCATGCAAGATGGTTCAAAAGCAGTCTAAATCATTCCATTCGTTTCTGTGGTATTTTCCTAAGTTTAAAACAGAATTTTATCGCATATCGTTTGTCTAAATTGCCATCACGTCCATATTGCATTTTTGAAATTCATCAGCTGTGACAATCAGGCTTTAGTACGTTGCATGCTGATTCCTGCTGTACCTGTTAATTTGGATATGAAATCATAAAATCATCGATCAGCCATCTCATAAGCAATAAGACACTGGATTTTCAAGAGTCTACGACAATTTTAAATGCCGTTTTAAAAAAAAAAGAATCTGGAAAATTATTTAAGGTACTTTGTATATAAATATGCCTTCTTGATTACTTTAATCTTGTTTCACCGATCGGGTATAGCCCAGAAGCTAAGGAGTGCGGTTGAAGAGTTTGTGGTATGTTTTGTTTCGATTCTAGCTGATGCTGCCTAAATCATACATACATTTTTTAAGGTTTGATCTCACTACTATATACTAGCTTTAATATAATAATGGATAAAGAATTGTCTCTATAAGAATAGATATGTAATCTGCATTAATTAAAATCCCATACTTAAGCGTATCTTACGACAGGGCAACATCCGGGAGCCTGCTAGCATTTAATGAAATCAGAAAAGGGTGTTAGATTATCACATTAAAGGAGTATCAAAATCGGTAATAATTTATTATTGTAGCGTTCACTGTTTTGAAAAATTAAACAAAAAGGGCGATTTAAGAAAATTATAATTTGGGTGATCAAATTTAAATCGTAATTCTTGCATACCAACGTGTCGTTAAAGACTGAGTCTGCCAGTTTCCATATGTTTCCTTGCTTACATATAAATAGGTTTTAATGTTCACCTTAAAAAAATATGTTCTGTAACAACTACTAATAAAGACCGGAAACAAATACACTAAGAGACATATGCTGTGTAGAACTGTTCAATTCATATTTAAATGTTGCATGGGATATGAATGTTAAGTTTGATGTGTTATATTTTTAGGCGACACACGGTAGGCTACGTAGACACTATTGTATAATATTCGTTTTGATTGGCAAATCGATATCTGAATTGTTGCGAACGTCTGCACACAAATACAAAATGTCGTAAATGCTATTCAAAAACGTATTGCGAATTTAATTCAAATTAAACATTTGATTGCGAATAAACATGGGGATAGAGAAGAAAATAACTCCTAAGATTTGGGGAAGTTATTAAAAAACTATCTCAATGGTTAATCCAACCAATGTCTCCCCTTGTTGTGTAATTGTGTTTCGTCAAAGCAAGATATGCGTTTTTAATATTCTTATTTTTTTCTAGCTGGGTGTGAGACATCCTGTTGGATGCCAGATACCGGCTAGCTATCTGTTAAGAGTCTAACCGTCTCTTTAAGTGAAATTGTTTGTATCTCTCTTGAACTTTGTTCACTGGGTATATTTGTAGGGTAATTTTAGAAATTCTTTCTCATAAGTTCGACTGCTTTTCTAATTATTGGAATGATGAGGTCCAACTAACGTTTCAATTTCTTTTCATGTCGTACATAAGACCTTCGTATTTGGTTATATTTTCCCTCTTTTCTCTGTTTAACCCAGCATAGTTCATGTAGTAAACCCGAATGATCCCATTTTCTTAGTACGGAATTGCAGAGGAGGGTGGGACTTATTTACGGGATATTTGTCCTTAGTCCACATTTTTTAATAATGCCAATAGACATGATAATATCGTTTTTATTAAGTCATTGGTATGACTCGACCCAGGTTTGAACCCTGGTCTCTCAATCCATTAGCAGACACTCTTATTATTATGCCGAATGTACCGGGCAGGTAATTATACATAAAAGAGTTGAAGTTTGGAGTAAAATGGATATGAAATCTAAAATCAACAGCTAGTAGATTAGTTTAGAATCTGTGTTTTTTTTTTATGAACTTGTTTTGTAAAACGGTGATAATTAGCTTTTTTGACCCGAAATATTGTTTTCTGTGAGTCGACCCGTTTTACATTGACCTAAACATCTCACCATTTTAAGTAAAATAAAACTGGAGAAAAAAAAAACTAAAAATAAGATAAAAGTTTGCAACAAAAACCAAATAAATGTTTCCTTTTTATTTGTTTTGACGCTGACTTTTCTTTGATACATGTGTTACCAATCAGTCCGCCTCGCTATGCTGTTTACTTGCAATAATAATCATTTTTTGCGGAAGAAATCTGCAGTCAATTTACGCCAAATGGACGAGTGTAATTAAGCAGAGACGATTCGAAAAGAAATAATTAAATCTTTTCACCTTTTCAGTTTTTACTTCTTTCATTTGTTTTTCATTTAATTTTGTTTCTTGGTTTTAATTTTGATCCTAGGTTGTAATCGGAAACGACATATGTTATTTTTGTCACTGTCCGTCATTGCGTCAATAGCCATTTAGTCTGTTTACCCAATATTCTGTTATTCCGTTTATCTTTTAATCGATTATTTCGTTAATCTGTTGGTCTTTTAGTTCATTATTCTGTTTAATTTTTGTACCGTTGTTTTGTTTATTCGTTCATCCATTATTCTAGGATTTTTGTAATCTGAAATAATTGACTAACAAAGTCCATTAGGTCGTTATTCTCGAAGTGAATCGCAGTGAATTATTATAGTCTTCTGATGATATAAGACTATTATTCTATTATTCTATTAATCCGTTTATTAATCAGTCTATAAGTCTGTTAATCAATTATTCCGTTATTCCGTTAGTCCCGTACTCGGTTTTTCCATTTATCTCTTAGTCGATTATTCTTTATTGTATAAATCCTTTAATCCATTAATTCATTAATCCATTATTCTTCAACTACATTTTTCAAAAGTAAACTATATTGTTCCTTAAGTGACTTAATTGTCCCAAATGTTCCAAAACATTACAAACTTTGAATAATTTTTATGAGTTTTATTTCGTTAAAATTTGTTAAAAAAATAAAGAAAAATCAGATCAACCAGAAAGCATATTTTTGCCAGTCTGAGAATATTGCACCATAGTTTTACTAGTTTCACATCATTGTATCATAGTTTTACTAGTTTGACAATATAGTATCATAATTTTACAAGTATGGGAATATGTTATAATAGTTGTACTAGTTTGAGAATATAGTAATATAATTTTACTAGTTTCAGAATATTGTTTTGTAGTTTTACTTATTTGAAAATATGGTGTTATAGTTTTACTGGCTTGAAATTATGGTATAACAGTTTTATTATCTTTAAAATATGGTATCTTGACTAATGAGCCCATGCTTCCCAACCCTTAAATAACAAAACTTATCTCATAATAACAGAAAAGATACTAAATTAGAAACCAGATAAAAAAGGAGATAATGCCTGGTAGAGTAATCTCATGACAATAGAATAGATTCTATATTACCCTCCTCTAAAAATAAAAGCTAGTACTTGGGGAGATGATACTATGACTTACGGACTTATCCTACGCTACTACAGCCCTCATCATTAAACAAGGCCGATAGCCATTAGTCGCGTGCTCTCGTGTAATGAATGAATGCGTAGATGTAGGATTGACATGACATTTTTAAAGATAAACTTAAATGACCAAAAATGGGCTAAAATGACTTAAATAAATAAAAGGTAAATGACTTAGAATGACTTTAATGAACTTAAGGATGAATTTAATTACCTTAAGAATTACTTGAATGCTTAAAAAATATCTGGAATCCTTCAAAAACAACTTGAATGATCTGGAGAAGGACTTGAATGGCTTTGAGACTGACTGGGTGTAAAGTGGGTGATCATTTTACATTAAATTAATAAAGAAAAGTAATCCCCCATTTTAAATCACAAAGTTACAAACATAAGTACAGCAAGTAGTAAGAAAAGATACTACAGTTTGATCTTGTCCAAAGGGCCAAGAAAAGGGTATTTATTTTCACAAGGCCGACTTTTAATGTAAGAGGTGAAGGGGAAATGGGAACCAACTTCCCGGGGAGTAGAGGAGCTGGATAGTGACAATTGGTATGAAGGGTTGCCCTTACATTGACCAAGGTATTATATGTGGGATTGCCCCACATATGATCTTTGTTTGCAGTATCTGCCGGAACATATACTACACTTTGATCTTGGCCAAAAGGCCAGGATAAGTGTATTTATTTGCCCCCCCCCACCAAGCAAATTAGGCACAAGGCCGATTTTCAATGTGAGGAGTGAAGGGAAAATGGAGACCAGCTCCTCGGGGAGTAGGGGAGCTGGATAGTGACAATTGGTATAAAGGGTTGCCGGTATTTATTTGCTTCCCCACTGAGCAAATTAGGCACAAGGCCGTTTTTTAATGTGGAGAGTGAAGGAGGAAATGGGGACCAGCTCCCCGGGGAGTAGGGGAGCTGGATAGTGACAATTGGTATGAAGGGTTGCCCTTACATTGACTAAGGTCTTATACGTGAGGTTGCCCCCACATATGGTCTTTGCTTGTAGTATCTGCTGGAAAAGATACTACACTTTGATCTTGACCAAAAGGCCGAGAAAAGCTTAAAAAGCTAAGAACAGCATCTATTAACAACAGACCTTTGATCTTAACCAAAAAGGCCAAGCACAAAAGTGTTACGGAAAAACCGACAGACCGACCGACAGACCCACCGACCGGCGGACGGACTGACGGAGTGACTTATAGAGTCACTTGCACACGGCTAAATATAATACATCAGTTTGTTGAACTAGCATATTAAACCGAACTTAGCGTTAGTAATAGAACTAGATGTATGATTTTGGCTTCAGATATACAGATGCCAACTCTCCATTAGTAATAAGATTAATAAAGTGTTCATGATGTACCGTTAGAAAATCGTCATCCTCTTCTAACGTCTGCTATCAATAGAATTCTTATTGACACGTCGTCGTATTAGTATTCATGGTAGTCGATGTAAAGTTAATTTCCTTTTGCTCCTTCAACGGCTGTAGTAGATATTTATAAGAACAACACACAATCTGCATTGTAATATTTTTATTTACTTTTTAATTGCTTCTAGCATCATTTCAAACATAGAGTGACATTAAATATTCTTCCCAAACCTTGTGCGGGAGTGTTAGCGGATCTGTGAAAACCACGTCTAGCCCACGTAAGAGACAAGAGCTAAAAATATCAGAGTAGATTATTTGCCACGTAACACTCGAGGCTTTCTCTGATGTCATTTTTTAAACACATTAACTTAAAATTTTTAAATCTTCACGTAATCTACTAAATAGTGGAAACTTCTACTTTCTAATAACCATCAAATCGCACGGCATATTACTACAGTGGCAGTAGGTTCGTTGGTTTGTTTTATATTAAACGTACGTTCCTTAGTACTTATTTAGGTATGTACATTTGCATGGAAATGTTACCATGTAAGAAAGACATGAAGGTAAGGCGGACGATAATGGAGCTGGCTACTGGGGGTAATTGTTGTCTCTGTGAGCATGACATTACATGAGGCAGTGGGAGGTGAAGAGCGGGGACTCTGAGTTGGAAGCTTGACACCATCAGACGTGATAAAAAAATACCGAATAATTGAATATAAACAAATTAAAATGCCATGGGACCAACATCTTCCACCCTGATTTTTCTTCTACCCGTCAATAGAAAAGAGAGAGGCAACATCAGCAGTACATGTGACATGAGTTTGGATTATCTTTTTCTCTCTTCTGCTACAGCTTTCAAGATTGCTCATATTAAACTATTTCAATTGAGTTTTATGGATAATTAATTACTTAAACTTTTCAGAAACAGCAAGAGAATTACAGAAACGAAAGTGAGAGAAGTGTATAACATGGTATGAAGACCCAACTTCCTTCAGTTAAGATGCAACACAAAGAACTGTAAAGCGCGCACAGTTAGAGATGTAATTCTAAGTGATTCGGCTTGAACATCCAAAATCGTCCTGCGACGCAGTCTCAGTCGCTTTCACGAAGATATGGTTGAGATGACGCTGGATGTAGCAGTTTGACGATCCTTTCTGCCTTTTTTTCTCCCGCAGAAAAAGATAATTCAACTTGGTTGGTTTTCTTTAAGTTCATTTGCAAGTAATAAATCGACGCTAACTCTGGTTGTAGTTTTCGTATAAATTAATTATTTACTAAAAGAAACAATAAATGTGTACAGTTTTGCACAGGATGAATAAAATAAAAATAATAAAAATGTCGATTATAATTTTCTTTTTCTGGTAGTTTCGATAGTATTCAAACGGACTATTTTTCTATTTTTACAACCGATTCCTTGCTTATCAATCGGTCAAAAAAAAAAAGTGCTTCCGCAGGAAGTGGGGTGAGGCGGTAGACAGTCTTCTCAAAGCTCAATAACACTTTAAAACTTGAGCTCAAACTGATTTTTCGTGCTCTGTAACTCCTTGGATATGGGAGGAATGGATGGCGTTTGGTGAGACCTGGGATTCTCCTTTAGCCAACCGCCGTCCAATCCATCACAATCAGGTTCGCCCTGATTGGATAATTAGCCTCCTCCCCTATACACGCCAATTAGATAATTTTCCGACTAAAAGCAGTTCTCATTGCTGATTCCCACGGACCGGCTGACTTTGACAGTAACCTCAGGTCAACCCTTTAGCCCAAACAACGGCTAGATACTCCTAAATAATCATTTATCATAGAAATATTGTTTAATATTTTTTACTTTGTTTTTTTTTTCGTTACAGAGAAAATGTATTTCACGTCGGCGACCATGACATCTCTCCTTCCAACAAGCAAGGTCACCTACTATTTTCAGAAATCTGCCATTAAAATAAAAAGCCTCTAATTCATCTCTCGCTGGTCCCCTTTGGGTGGAAATGTTCAACTATAGCTCTAATTTTGCTTTCCTTAACCCCTCTGAGGTAATCTCTTACCATCCTAGCTAGTTTGCTAACATTCGCCCCCCCCCCTAGCTTACCCAGCTTCCAACGGAAATAGTTGAGTCTAACCCGTCCGGCCCTGTCGGTGGGGCATTAGAATACGCCGACTGCCCCCGTGCAGAGGGTAAAAGTCCCTCAATGGGGGTCCTGGATATGACCTTAAACTATATCCAGTGGTGAGGCCCCAGCTTGTGGGCTTTGGGGAGTGTGGAGCCACCCTTTAATTACCATTGCTCCCAGGTCCACTCTGACCCGGAGTGGTAATACCTGTTAGGGTCCCAACTATGAGTTAAATAGAAACCGACGTGAAAACAACAAATATATTCTATTAAAAAATTTTTTCTTCAAAATCTTTGGATTCGGCATTAAATAACCCGAAAAGGGTTGATATGCCGTAAAACAAAAACAACCAACCAACCAACCAACTAACCCGTCCACACTACCATCATCCGTTCTTGACCTATCTGTGATCGATTGCACATCTCATTTGGTGGCTGATAATCAATGTCCAGCCATACTTCACACTAGCTGGTTCGTACGGACTATCTCTTCAACTAACAGTTCGCCTGCAAAAGAATCCAAATTATACAACATGTACTAATTCTACTAAGAAAGGTTATATACGTCCTTGACTACAAAAAGCATAAAATATGTTATGTGTCCTTCTATATAGTTCATCATAAATCCAAACAAAAATCAGTTTAAATCGAAGTTATTTCATAGATTATCTCCCCTTATGGAGTTGACACATTCTTTTCATGATCAAAAAAGTTATTCTACTTCATTGTCGCCGAAAAACAAACATGCAGTCTGACTAACTATATTATTTTTAAGATTATCTCCTCTGGACTATTGTCTTCTGTGGGGTTAACATATTTTAATCCATGATCAAAAAGTACTTCCTATTCATTTATTCAATCTATAATCGTGAATTCGCCTTTTCTTTATTTTGATATTATCTCTCCTTTTTTTTTGTTTTTAATAACCTTAACTTGGTTCTATGACCTCCATCTGGAGTCAAAGTTCACGCCGGACTGTCTCTCGATTTCTTCGACCATAAAAGAAATCATAAAAAACATTAAAGTCAATTTTAGGTACTTCATTAATTCATCTGCAGGTCATCGGTCATCAGCACGCCTTTTTTCACTTGGGTGGTATTAACGTCTGCACCTGCCTTGGCTGGGTCACATCGATTTCAAGTGAGTTTTAACGAGAGTCACTACCCACACCATCGGTATAGGCAACCTTCATATGTTTTCTATTCTCAAGCCTTTTCACACGCTTCACACACCACATCACTGCCACCACCATCGCAATCAGACTGTTATAATCAGACTGTTATAATGATTATCCAACTTGCCACCAAGATAACACTATGAAAGCTGATCCCCGATTATTTGCCTGCCAAGCCTTCCAACCGGGCCTGTAACTCCCTCGACATGCATTTTGTTTAACATTTTTGGAAACTCTAGCTTGGTTTGGAGAGAATGTTGCCGGACAATTGGGTCCTACAGTCTAGTGTGGTCACTCAGCTGAGTGTTCACCAGCCCCAATTCAGGCGCCTTCAATAAAGACCTCTCCTCAAATTAATTGTAGGCGAGCACCCGTATACTCTTCCCATAGACCCCACAATCCCTGTCCAGCTCCAACAGGATTTAAGGTGGCTTCAGCCTGATAGTACCAGCGGCAGTATCGCTGCAGACTCGGGATAATTCTAGTTCGCATTGAGCAAATATCATCCAGGTACCCTTCACCAAACGCCTAGCCAGAAGTAGCAACCTCCCTCCTATTACCTCCACTCTACACGGCTTGTTTATTATTTTCTCGTACTGCTGGTATAGCTCTAGAAGACACAGTTTCTGATCCCCTGTCACATATGTTGGGCTTTCGGCCCGACAAATCCCCAGGCCACTAGTCTGGCATTTCTCCGACTCTGACCGGCTCAACAACATAAATCTATCCCTAGCCATGTGAAATGCTATGTATTCCATTTCTACTTGATACTTGGCGACCACACCCATCTTAAATGTATCCGACGGGTAGGGGACCGGTAGGGTTATAATCTGATACAGTTTGTAACGGCTCTTCCCGATCCCATAGCGATACTGACACAAATACTAGCATTTCCCCACTTATGCACTACACCAGAGGGTGTTATAGTACTTCCAAAGTTTTTCTTCGGATTCATTGGCAGCTGAAAGTATAACAGCAGTTTCCACCTTATGCCCTTTATCATTTCCGAACGTCCAGTTGTGCTCTGATATGTTCAGTTCACCTAACCACAGATTGCTTTGGCTGTCTCAATCGATTTAACATATGCTGTATTTAGAAATATTTCTGCAAGAACACTTCCCCTCTTGAGAGTTCTGTTTCAATTTTACTGGAAACGTTTCCTATTTCTTCATGCAGGATTTGTAATTGGCCAATTATAGTATTAACACTTTCTCAATTTCTCTCCGTTTCCACTCTTTCATGCCAAACGGCCTTCCTTGTTTACTTAAACCAAGGTTTTCTCTCCCCTTTCTCATTCGTTTATTCGCCGTTTAATTAATTATATGTCTTCTTCGGCGACTACACCGAATAAAGCTCCTAAGGCCTTGGAATTATTGCCCTTTTTGGTCTTCCTTCATATCCTTCCACCTTCCCTAGATAATTGTTCGACCCACCGACGCCGTAATAACCGAAACTAATCCTCTAGAGTGATTTATTATTGGGCCATATTCCTCTACACCCTTAAAGGTACTGGTTAAATGCTGCCTAGCCTCATCAAACTTATCGATTCCTTCCCGATATTCTCTGATTAATCTCTCACCAGGTGTCAGATCATTCACCAGGGTCACTAACTGGTTTAACTGCGTGATTATAACCTCACTGGTTTTCTTAAAAACATCGTAAGGCTCTCGTTATCTAGATGAGCTCTATTATGCGCACTAGCAGGACGAGGTTCATATCTGTAACGACATGGAAAATTCCTCCATTTAATTCCATAAGTTATCCTTGCATTTCACAAGTTAACAGTCACTTTTTATTCTCCACGTTACTGTACAACAACAGCTCAAAATATTTTAAAGTTCAATTCACTTCTGCTTCGAGCCCGAACAATTATTCTTAGCAACACTCCTCCAGTCTAGAGCTACTGATGAGTTGTTTAATTAACACGCCAACTGACGCTATACAAAATACCGGGATGCTCGACAACGAGGGCATCCAGAATTCGACTTGACCCCCCGCCCATCATCGCCTGTGGCACAATCGAACTGGTCCCTTGCCCGAAAATGTTTACTTTGGCCAATGCAAGAGACTCTCAACTACTTCTACTAGGAATCGATCCGGTCGTAGACCTTGTCGTCAGCATATAACACTATCAATACACTCAGAGTTCGATCTCATAAGAACTCAATTAATTTCGCTAAAAAAAAAAAAAAAAACTTTTGGAACTCTGTTACTCCTAATCTATAAGTAATTCTTCCTTAAACACCATCAAAAACTCGAATTATAGTATCAACACAGCAAAATTCTCTATAATTCACATAATCGGAGCCGGGTAACACCGAAAAAATCTACTTGCTTGTCTAATTGACAAGTTAGAGGGGTGACCTGATCTGCTAACAGGTGATTCCTTTTTTCGGTTTCAGCTACCCACATTCTGTTTTTTTTTTTTCTTATTATTTATTTTTCAATTATTGAAGCAGACACATTTTCATTTTTTGTCGCTTTGGAGCTTTCAAATACAGATTTCACAAACTCTCTTGCATTTAGAGTAGTCGTTTTCTTTTTTTTTTTTTTCGTTAAAATTCATTTATTACACAACATTAAATAAAACGCTAATTTTCTTCAACATTATTTAAATTTAATTTACAGAAACTTCAGTTCATCGCTTTAGAGTTTTAAAATAAATTTTATATCATTAAATTCATCCTTTTACGACACTAATTTAAAATTCATCGTTTTACGAAACTAATTAAAAATTCATCGTTTTACGACACTAATTAAAACGCCCATAAATGCTAACGCTTTCATTCATTGAACACTCAGCGATTTGATATATCTCTTGTTCTATACTTTATTATCTGCCTTTCAGCATTATTTCTAGTAGAATTCCTAATTAACACAGCTCCCTAATTCTTCAGCTCTCAGTCTCTCGCTCAATAAGGGCAATGGTATTTAATCTTCATCCTCCCAAGAACTATCGGAATTGTTCCGGGCCCCAACATTTCTGTTGAATCCCTCCTCCGGATCATCTCCAACCTCAGGAGGGTTGTCCTGGCATCTCTTTAGTGCACTACTCGACCGGTTGTTGTCTCTAGTCGATAGTTGGTTTCGGGGTTCTGGGGCCACTCCATCCGGAGTTCTATTCCTCAGAGTTCTCATGACATTCAGATCCAGCTGGATTGACTCTTCCTCCTCTTAAGAAGTCTCTATTTACCAAGATTCAACTAACGTTGTCTTTCTTGGTTTTCTGCGTCCCTTTTGCGCGGCGGGTTCTTTTTCGAACTCCAGGGTCACCAATTTGCATGCATTCTCTTCCTCCTTCCCGTGCTCTCTTCCCAGATCACATAAGAGAGTGGACCCTCTGTCCCACCACCCAATAACAAGAGACCAAATGTTCATCCAATTTCACCTCTCGAACCTGCACTTTATAATAGACCGGGTCAACCACCTTAAATTTCGCGGTTTTTTCTAGTGAGGTACACACATTTCAAAACTAATACAACGCATAAAAAACTACGGATTTATATATACATTTATTAGAGTAGAGTTTTCTATCTCCCCGAATTTATATACCGGACCGAGGGAGGGGTCGAACACAAAGAAAAAAAATAATCATGATATTATAAGAGGTGATTGGTTGAATCAAAACAAAAAAAGAATATTTATGGATGAAGGTCATTGCTTGACTATCCAAGGAGGAATAGGTGAAAGAAAACATGAAGTATACAGGTGGGTTATGTAATCAGCAACCCGAAAACAAAATAAACAAGTGAAGCATGCATGGTCTCCCGGAAGTGCACAGTGAACGAGGCATAAAAATGACTAAGTTCCGCATTGCCCTCTCCATTTAGCCCCAAAAGTCACTGGGGAAAAGGAACAAACGGTACAGTTTTAGGCCTTAACATATGTAAATTTCTGGATCATGCAAAAAACAAAAATGATTAAGTCCATCATTTGCTCTCTCCCGATTTAGCCCCAACACTCCCTATGGCCTTAACATGTTTATATTTGTGTTCAGCACCATACAAAACTGCTAAATAGACATACATAATTTTGGACGAACATGCTACAATAGTTCCCAAAATGGAGTGTTTTTATCAGTCATAAAAGAGACCCTGAGGCATACCCAAGAGATATCGCGAAGTATAGAAAACAAAATGATATAGAAATCAGTTAGTTACAACTTTTCAGAAAGTTTTATAAAAATCCAAGACATCAAATATTTTTTTTAATAAGAACGAAAGTGTCAATTTTAGCCATTTTAACCTGAAAGGCACTCTTAGGGGGACAACACGAGTTTTCCTGGAAAATCATTTTATTACACATATCATGTTTAATGTTTGTGCAACATTTCAAAAATTCTAAGGCATAGTTATTGAGAAAAGTGCGGACAGACGAACGAACGAACGGACTAGGGCGAAATTTATCGGGGGACCAAAAAAAAAAAAATAATAAAACCAAAAAAAAATATGTCCAGTCCCGAAATTTTCGAGGAATTAGGAGATAATAATGAATCCATATGTTGTTCAATCTTTTCTCTTTGTTTCCAAATTTCTTCTCGTCTCTTCTTTTATTTTTCTTTTCAGTTATATAGGTATTGCCCCTCTCCTTTCAATTTTTCTCTCAGCATCTTTCTTCAGAGACTAATCCTTTATAGTTGGGTGGCGGGTCAACTATTCGTTATAAACTTGTTTTTCACGACTTCATTAGTAGCTTGGTGCAGGTTCTGAGTTGATTGACGTTTGGTCTTTATGATGGTTGCTGATGCATCCATTGACATCATGGCGATTTCCTTTGCTATATATATATATATATATATATATATATATATATATATATATATATATATATATATATAAATGTAACTCTTGGTTCGTTCGTAATTAATAGTGTAAATAACCACTGGACGGATGGCTTCCACATTTTAGTATAATATGTTTACTGTACCCATGCGTGTTTCTATATATCTCTTTTTAATTATAACATTATACTCAATTTTTCTATAATAAATAGGTGGTTTTCTTTGTACGGATGGGCCATTTTTTTGTTTGGGGACAATTATTTCACACCGCGTGCCACCACGTGACATCACTAAACAGAACTTTTATATACCAAATTGACTTTTTTCGTTTAAAAATGGAATTATTTCTCTTTCGTTAATATATATATATTTTAATATTTCGTTTTATATATATAAAAAGTACAACTGTTGAATGTTATTCTCTTGATTATATTTGTTTGAGAGAAGCACAATTAAAAAAAAAAGATTAAAACGGAGCGAAATTTAAATTTCCATTCCATTTTTACAACAATCCAGCGCGTACTTCGCAAGTTTTATCGTAAGTTAACGAGCAACCCATAAAAATCTGGTAACTGAGTGTCAAATCTGCTTAAGATATTGTAAAAAGAAAAATAGAACATCTCCCTAACATACTGGCAATAATTTGGTTCCGTCATTCCGTTGAATGTTCTAATAAGAGGGATTGATTTACTAGGATCTGTATTAGAAGCTGAGCAAAATTATTTAATTGTTGAATTTTTTGCATTTTGGTTAAATTTGTTAGTTTCCAATCGCTAAAAGCCCACACAAAAATTGAACAAAAGACAAAATTAAAAAGAATGGTACTCGTGCAGAATTTATACCCCACCCACCCCACACACACCGGATTCCAATTAGTTTAGGGTTCGACCGGCCATCGTGGTGACCGAATTCAGCCGAGCGTTGTCCAAATGTTTAAACACTAAACCAACATTTTATTTATTTTTTTGCAGAATTAATTAATGATGGGAGTATTTTTTCTGTTTATTTTCTTAACATCTGTTGACCAAAAAAATAATTTGTACATTCTCTTGAAAAAAAAAATCTAATTTTTCTCTACTTTCATCTAACTATTTACAATGTTCATATAAAGCATTAATCTTTTCTTTTTATAATAAAAATTCGGGGTAGTCCTTGGGCGTTGAGTTCCATGGCGACCAGCATAAAAAACACGCGTCACTTCCTTCCTGACGCAATCGCACGTAACACTTTTTTTTATTTACTAACGTTGTCATAGTAACTAAACGATTATCTGTCACATTATTTTGAAAAAAAAGTTTTACTCTTTATGAATATTAAAAGAAAAATTACTAAAAATGTATTAATAATGCCTCACTTTTACAGACATGTGTTTTTAAATTTCTTAAATGACGACTTTTATTGACTTTTTAATAGCATTTGCGAATGGGTATGCTGACATTTGTTTTAATTTCTTTTTAAATGACTTTTTATCGACTTTCTTTTTTTAATAGCATTTGCGGATGGGTAAAAAGCGAAAAAAAATAACTAAACCATTTACTGATAATTCTCACTTTTACAAATATTTTTAACAAATAAATGTTATCGAAGTCAAGATACCGAGAAATTGTCAGTAAATGGCTTAGTTATTTTTTCGTTTTTTACCCACCCGCAAATGCTATTAAAATAAAAGTCGATAAAAAGTAATTTAAAGAGGAATTAAAAAAACAAATGTCAGCATACCCATCCGCAAATGCTATTTAGAAAAAGTCGATAAAAGTCGTAATTTAAAAAGAAAGTTAAAAACAAATGTCTGTAAAAATGAGGCATTATTAATAAATGTTTAGTAATTTTTCTTTTAATATCCATAGAGTAAAACTTTTTTTCAAAATAAATAATGTGACAAATAATCGTTTAGTTACTACAACAATGTCAGTAAATAAAAAAGTGTTACGTGCGCTTGCGTCAGAAAGGGAGCGATGCGTATTTTTTTCATGCTGGTCGCCATGGAACTCAACGTCCAAGGAGTCCAAAATTATGTTTTCAAAAAGAAACGTTTACTACCAACTTTCTTTTTAAAAAAGTGCAAGTTTTCCTGAAAAAAAAAAACTTTCACCTAACAATTTATGGCAAAAATAGCGACCCATAAAAATCTGGGGTGCTTCTACATTTATTGCCGAAATTGGAAACGCCATTTTTTCACGCACTTGCTATCCAAATCTAGAGGAGACATCATTATATAGCCGAACGATTGCTTCCGGAAAGAGAAAGAATAAATTTACCAAAATTAACATTTATTACTTCCGGAAACGTTAAATTAAACTAAAATTATCATTTATTACTTCCAGAAACTTGGTAAACCGATATTACTGGAGAAAATGAATCTTGACAATTGAAAAATATGTTTAAAATTATTTATTTGTTCGAAAAAAAACCAAAACAAAAAAAACTATTTTATAAAAGTCTAATTTTGCTTTAAAAGTAAATAAAGAAAGTGAAAGAGAACATATATCCGTAATTGTTTAATTGGAAATGTTTCGATTTAATTGATGAGAACGGGAAAGTTTTCCATGTAACAATTTTTTTTATTAAAAACAGAAAATTGAAATGACATATTCATAATAGTTTAACCTCGGCGAGCGCCATTTGAAAACCAAAACAAAACCAAAACATTTATTAGTTTTGTTTTGTTTGTTTATTTTTTCGTTTGTGTTTTTTTTTTTCGAACAAATAAATAATTTTAAATATATTTTTGAATTGTCAAGATTCATTTTCTCCAGTAATATCGGTTTACCGATTTCTGGAAGTAATAAATGATCATTTTAGTTTAAGAGAGTAATCAATGTTAATTTTGGTAAATTTATTTAGTTTAATTTATCGTTTCCGGAAGTAATAAATGTAAATTTTGGTAAATTTATTCTTTCCCTTTCCGGAAGCAAGCGTTCAGTCATATAATGATGTCTCCCCTAGATTTGAATAGTAAGTGCGTAAAAAAATGTTGTGTTCAATTTCGGCAATAAAGTGGAGAAGCACCAAATCTACTAGCTGGTTGACAAATCTGCCTAAAATATTGAAAAAAAAGAAAGAAAAAAATAATAGAACCTCTAGATGTATCAGAAATTTGGAGGAATTTTGACACCCCTAACAGAAAACTGCGGATAAAATATAAAAAAACTCGTAATTTCTCTTTTTAAAGTGAGTTGTTTATTTTCTATATGGAATATACTTTCCAAATAAACTATTAAAGTTGTTTAAAAAATAATAGAAATATTATTTTTTATTTAAAAAAAACAGTGTATACAAAATGTTTACAAAATGCCGCCATGCCTTCATGCAGCCATTTTTTTACGTAATAAAATCAATAGAATTTTACGAGTTAAATATTTTTCAATTTTAAAACTTTAAAAATCTATAAAAATTTTTCTATTGGTTCAGTTTTTACGATATTTTCAAGGTCACTGTGAAATTTTATGCTCTTTCCAATAAACCAAATATAATATTTTAGACAAATGTTTTTTTTTTCAAATTCACACCGCCATTTTGAAATGTTTATTAAAATTTTAATAATTAATTTATGTGTCAAAGTTTAATATATCACAAATTGAAGATAAAAGAACAGTAAAGAAAATATTCCAATTTAAAACAAAAAAAGAATAGTTTTTTGGAAGTTTACCTGTAAAGTCCAAAGTGTAAAACCCTTTTTTTAAAAACACGTTGATTTTTTTTAAATGAAAGCTCATGTTATGTTTACATCGTCAAGTAAATACCAGACGCTGACAGCAAATTTTTCTATCTCATTGAATGTTTTCTTTTTTTTTAGATATTAAAAAAAATTAATCGATGAAGAAGTATTAAAATATATCAATCAAAACTCGTGTATTTCATTAAAATAATTTTTTTAAAAAGCTAATTTTTTGTTCTAGGGTAAAAACTTAGAAGTGAATGTGCGTTTCTATTTTAACTACGGACGATGAAAAATACTAATTTTCGTTAACACACGCAATAAAAAAGAGACATTATTTATGCTCTTGGACGAAACCATACTTCATAAATTTCATTTTAGCAGCAGCAGCTATTTAACGCTTCGCGCAAAACATGTTACAAAAATGCGATTTTCTTTTACCTAACAATTCATGGTAAAAAAATCACCTTTTCTTGGAGAAAACCCCTAACTTTTATTGATAAAAAAATTGCAAAAATAATAAAATAAATAAACAATACAAAATGCAATTTTTTATTAAGAATGTGTTCCATTCATTTTAACAAACTGAGCCACAGCAACGGGTGGCCGGGTACAGCTAGTATATATATATATATATATATATATATATATATATATATATATATATATATATATATATATATATATATATATATATATACACGATTAAAGCAAAGCATGTTTACCAAAGTCCTTTTGCGTTCTTCTACAATACAGGGAAATCGGAAATCATATTTGCGTGAGTTGATTTGAGAGCACGATATGACGCGGATCCTATATCATAGCTCGAATAACGAGACGCGGTGCTTTAGGCGTCTTTAGTAAGCGCGGAGTAATGTTTTATTTCACCTTCCTCAATTACACATATTCATTATAATCTTTTCATTCCTTTTTAATTCTGGGAAAGGAAGGGAATACGTAGAAAAGAGAGAACGTTAATTAAATCATCTGAAGTATAATATTAAGTGTATATTTATACTGACAGTCTAAACGTTTTGTTTATTATAATGCTCTCTTTGGGGTACGGGTTTGAATATTTTTTTGTCCAACATTTAATTTGTGTTTTTGTTTCTGCAATTTTGAGATGAGGGTTCCTTATTCGTATTATTTGGATTCTTTGGCTTACTATTCTCATTTTGAGTGTCATTTTCACCACGTTTCGGTCAATGTAACCTCTGACCTTTTTCAGATGTATCTTGTCGAACTCTGGAATGTTTCTGTCGAACTCAGGAATCTGGACGGAATTTCGAACAAAACCCTTTATTTATTTCACGGGAGTAGCATGCTCTCCTTCCATCAGCTTTGGTTTAATAGAGGTCCTAAATAATTCGCCATTGTGTTCTTCAGTTGCTCACTCTGAAAATGAAACCTTCAAGCTTCAAGAGAATATTACTTTTACAATTGATTTTTTTCCAATTATCTGAAGATGAGAACAGTAGTCCGAAGAATCCAAATAATACGAATTTGTGTTTCATTTTTTAGGTCCTTACTCAATTAATAATAACTCTTCTGAGATTCGTTATAGATTTATGAATGTGACAAAAAACGTCTGGTGAACTTTCACTGTAATCGTTCATAGTCCTCAAATTTCTGATAGATTCCTAAGTTCGATATAAAGTTTCCCAAGTTCACAAGATACACCTGAGAAGGTCGGACATTATATCGGCCGAAGTATTATGAGAATAACATTCAAGATTACAACAGTCGTCCGAATAATCCAATATAACCGTTATCCTTTAATTCGAAAATATTTTCGGTCGTCATGCAAGGTCAAATATTTTCCTGACATTTCAATTTCTTTTAGCTTTGTTCCGTTGTCTGCAGAAACTGTATAATCCGTATTTAGCATGTGCCTGGGCTTCCTATTTTTAATATTTCGCGTAGTTCCGTGCGCAAATCAAACGGAATCGGGTGCACGATGAGGGTGGGGGCATGTTGCTGCCAATAATGGCGGACGTAACTCTGGCATTTCGGGAATCGTGGTAAACATGTTGGTATTTAGATAAAAAAGTAATAAAAAAGAAACTTATATGAAACAATACAATGAACTGACAGGAGAAATATGTTCCTTTTATGGGGGAAGTGTTCGTAAATTGTATTTGCTGCTATTATCTAAAGCAGACATGGAAATCGTTATATAGAGCCAGGATAAATGTCTCTCTCTCCCTTTCTCTCTGTCTGTTTGTCTGTCTCTCTCTCTCTCTCTATCTATCTATCTACCTATCTATCTATCTTTATCTTTGTCTCTTTCTTTCTGTCTAAACCAGAAAGATTCCTTGTTTGGCACATGTGCGCGTGGGTGGTGAGAATCTATGTGGGTAAATCTTGTTTTTTTTTCACACCATATTCGATAGCCTTTTTGCGTTTTGATCTATTCTGTCATCTTGCAGAAAAAAGTTGGTGAAATAGATATGAATAAACATTTTAATAATGTATGTAAAACAAAGAAACATATAAATTTTATATTATTATCTTTATTATCAGAGGAGTGTTTTAATATTTGCACCCAGTAGGCGTTCTCATACCCGGCATTATCAAAGATTACTCACCGAAAACAACCGGTGGTATTCCCTGAAGTCTGCGCGACAACAAGTCTCTCCAAATTTCTAATAATTTCCACTTTTTCGCTAACCTTTACTAAGGACTGCGTTATGGCAACAACCGTTTATTATTGGTTATTCGCCGGCAACAACCATCAGCTTTCACTGGATTGGGGTTAAAAATCAGCTTCTGCAAGGCCCCAGTCCTCTTCACCCGCATTCTGTGGAGGTCTGGTTAGTTCTTTCTCTCCTCGGTTTTTTCAACCTCTTTGGCCCTTTCATGACTATTTGATGTGGCGCTAGTCGATGCCGACATTACATATTTGGGACCTGGAAGGGTGTAGTTTACATTTTTGAAGTTTCGGTTTTCTTGATTCCATGTAGAGTTCTGTTAGTTTTTGTCTTACTTCTATTGCAGTTTCCGGATGTGTGGTTAGCGTTTGTAGCTGATGTGGGTTTCCACATTCAAACATTGTCTTTCAGATTTCGGCTGTTTTAGCATTATCATCTGTTGTATAGTCTCAATCTTCCTGTTGATTCCGGTTTCTCCTAGTCTTTTATCCCAATTCTTTGTTCCTAGTGCCCCTACAATTATTATTATTATTATTATTATTATTATTATTATTATTATTATTATTATTATTATTATTATTTCATTGTATGAAAATTTTGGGTCTTTTTATCCGAAAACATCAGGTCAAGTCCTTTAGCTTTAGGCATTCAAGCTCTACCTTAACATCTTCGGCGTTCCTGACAGGCAAGCCTTTTGCAAAATTGGAAAAGAAATTGTCTCGTCAATCTGATTAAGCCATTTATGGTGGCTTTTTCCCAAGCGTTCAAATTACAATGAGAATCACCTTAACTCATTCCCATTTCAGTAGTGTTTTGTCGTGTCTCCGTTTTTATATTGATGTTCAGCTAGCATAAGGCTTGATGTGACATGCGCTAATATTTCTTCCTTTTCATTACATAATTTGCACATCGGCGATTTTGCAGTTTTGCGAGTGGCTTGTTTCTGGGCTGTCATTAAATTGCTCTCGGTAGATTGTTCGAGATCACTTCTGACCAATCAATTTCAACTGTCATTATCTCGAAATTTAGTATTCAATAAGAACAAACTGTGTGGTTTCTTTTCAAATAATGTCCCCTCTCTCTTACAATATCTGACTCCTTTTCATCTCAGATATTTGCATCTTTTCCCTTTTTCACTTAATGAAGAAAAGTTTCATTACTTCAGAAATATGTTTAGTATGACTTCCTTCCTCTATATTTTCCAGATATCAGCACTAATTAAGTCTCGACCCCCTTCTTTGCTAGGAAGATCGAATCATTCTACATCTCCTTTCATAGAAAAAGCCTTGTAAATTGTAAACATTTTACGTGTTTTTGTGCTCAAATATTCTAATTCGTCTACATCACAATCAAATAACAGTGGTATATCGAATGATAGCTACTGGTCTGTCACTGATCGCATAAATTGTATCCTGACTATTGAAGTGCGATTTACGATTAACCATTAATCTTCTATTGTATTTACTCGGCTCTGAAGTGTTTTTTTTAATTCCATGTTCTTAATCCTATTGCTTTGTAGTATTCCCAAATATATGTAGCCTCATCACTGTGAACATTCTTTATCAAATCTGTTGTGGAAAGTGCAAGGCCATTATTATTATTACATTACTGTTACTCACTAGATGTTTTCACACAGACCATTATGAAAGATTTCTATTTGAGACAACCTGTGGGGTTTCCTGGACTATGAGGGACAAAAATATCTTCTCAGATGTTAATCCCCACCTCTTTCAACGACGTTAGAAAATGAAATTGCGTTCTTGTTAACTGTTATGACATCCAGTTTTCTTATTTGTCTGAGTTTATCTGTTTGTACATTCATGTCTTATAGGATTTTGTGACTTTCATTTTGAAATACTGCTTCCGATTTGTGCTTGTACACCTTGCCAGGGTGTTCAAAATGCAGTTGTTTGCATAATTTTCAATGCATTTCCTTCCCCAACTTGATTGTATCTATTATTATATTCATTTTGGACAAGTTTGCTGCATTGGCTTATAATGTGGTTTATTGCTTCATCTCTTTGTCAACAGAGCCGGCATTCGCTTTCCTTTTGTATTTTGCCGACCCTTACTTTGTATGTGGTTGGTCCTAATCATGTTATTTTGAGCTGCTGATATTAGTGATTCAGTTGCTCTGTTTAGGTTTCCTTTTTCTTAGTCATGTCCAAGTGTTTTCGTTAGTCTCATCTTTTGTTATCCTTATGAATCTTCCGTCTAATTGTTTCTCTTCTCATTTTTCCTTACTCGTCTTTTACCTTGCCTCTCTGTTTTGTGTGTTGTTCATTTTTTCGGTGTTTCTTGCTACGGTAATTATCTTTTTAGTTGTTCTGCATTATGTATTCTTCTAATTATTTTTTCTGTCATTCACAAAATCTTCCGCGTTTCCTTTTCATGTAGAGTTCGTCAACATTATTCTTTAAGTGTATGTTATATCTTTTGCGATTTTTATTAGGGATTCTGTTTCTCTGTTCAAGAGCCTTTTTCGCCATGATGTCCAAGTGTTTTCGTGCGTCTCATCTTTCGTCATCCTTATGACTCGTACGTGTAACCGTGTTCTTCAATTTTTATTTTGTAGTCTTATCCCTTGCCTCTCCCTTCTTGATTTTTTCAGTGTATCTTGCTGCAGTGAGAAGCATTTCTGTGTTCTTCGTTACGTACTTTTCTAATTCTTTTTCTTGAGTGTGTCAATTACACGGTCTTCTATACAAACCGGTCCTCTATCGCAATCTTTCCTTTTCACGTAGATTCGTTCAGCATCATCCTTTGAATGTTATAATGATAATAATAATAATAATAATAATAATAATAATAATAATAATAATAATAATAATTATTATTATTATTATTATTATTATTATTATTATTATTATTATTATTATTATTCGTTTTAACACAAGTCATCTTCAGAGATTGTACACTGACAACAACCTGTGTCGTTTCCTGGAATCTGGGTGACAACAAGTCTCCCCAGATTTCAGATTTCCAAAACTCTCCACCTCTTTCGATAACTATTGCAAATGAATTCGTGTTATCGCAACAGTCACTTGTCATTGACTTCTCGCTGGCAATGACTATTGGTCATTAAAATTTGGGTGGCAGTAAGCCTCCCCAAAGGCCCAGTCTTCTGTGGGTGCCTGATTAGTATTGTTCATCCTTTGTCTTTCTATCTTACTTGACCCTTCGACTATTTGGCGCTAGTCGATGCTGATCTACATTTTTAGGCGGGGGGAGGGGGAGTAGTCAATTTACAATTTTCTGATTTCAGTTTTCTCAGTTGCATCTTTCTGTTTCACTTCTGTTGCGATTTCTATTAGTCTGTTGCGATTAACGTTTGTCACTCATATAAATTGGTTTCCGTATTCAAGGGTTTTCTTTAGTTTTCAGTATTACCATCCCTTGCATAGTCTCATTTTTTCCCGTCGATACCGATCTCTCCTATTTAAAAAAAAACAAACAAAAAAACTTGGGACTGTTTTTAGTGCTCCTATTATTATTGGTGTTATATTTTCTTCATATATTATATTTATTTGAATTTTCTAGTAAGTTTCACATGTTTGTTTCGCTTTTTTGTCTATTTGATCCTCAAACTATGAACTGCTGGGACGGCAAAATCTACAAGTCGTCAGTTTTTCTCCATCTTATTAATTATTATATGTTCGATGTGAAGTCGTCTTCAAAGCCCCTAGTCCTTATGCAGTTGTGCCTGTTCTTATAGTATTCCTTTTTTGGCTAGTTAGCTGAAGTCATTTACTATGTGGTTTATTATCTAGTCTCTTTGTCCACAGACACTGTTTTCTTTTTTACTTATTTTAGCTGAGATACCGTTTGTTCAAATCGTGTTGTTCTGTGCAGTTGTCAGTAGAGATTCTGTTTCTATGTTCATGTGTCCTTTTCTTAGATACATTCAGATGATTTAATAATTCTCTTTTGTTATTCTGGTGAATAGTCTACGGAGCTCTTTTTTCTTCCACTTTTCTTTTATTTTCTTTTTGTTTTTGATTTCATCATTTCCTGTATTGTCCTTCCTGACAGTGTTTCTTTCTGCCGTGATCAATTTTCTGTCTTTGTGAAGCCGTGCAGGCAATCCCCTCCCAGGGGATCCCTTTGTCACGTAAGGTCAATCCTCGGTCACGCGGCCAGATGTTGTCCGATGCTGGTTAACCGGCTCCACACGTGAAGCTATCCCCGTCGAAGGTCACCCAAATGTGACCCGTGCTCGTCCTTTGCAGGGCATCCTCCGCAAGGTATCTCAGCGTAGTAGGACCTGTCAATCGATTTGGTTGGAATCAGTTTCACCTTCGGGTTGATATGCCGCTGCTTCGTCAATCTGTCACGCTGGAAGTGAATAAATCTCATTCACACAAAAGAAAGACAGACTCGGTTAACTATTCTACTTGTTAATTCAAGATAGATGTACACAATATATCTATATATCTATAAAAGTGAACGTGTCTGTCTGTGTGTCTGTGTGTCTGTCTGTCTGTGTACATTTCCCTACGCAATAACTCTGTCAATTTTTAGTCTATAGACTCGAAATTTGAAATACCGGGTACTGAGATTTGGGAAAATCGATGTGATGGGTGTCAGTCAGAAATTTGGCTGTTAAGGGGTCAAATTTTAACGATTTGACCTTTAAGAACTCTACCAAACTCCTCCGACAATTTTGGGTCTAGACACTTGAAATTTTAGATATAGGTTCCTTGAACCTGGATCTAACTTAATAAAGTGATTTGAGCCCGAAACTATAAATTTTAAGGGGTCATAATAGGGGTCAAAGTTTTAAAAAATTAACCATTTTTTTTGTTTTTTTGCTTTTTTTTTTGCACAGCATACACCTCCAAACACCCGAGCAACGCCGGGCACCCCTGCTAGTACTTATATAAAATTGTCCGCATTTTACCAAGCACCACTGAGCCAAGAAAATAACAATAGATTGATTCCTCTCTCTCTCTCTCTCTCTCTCTCTCTCTCTCTCTCTCTCTCTCTATCAGATATTTGTGAGTGTCATGTTTACCGAGCGCTCGTATCTTCTCTTAGTTTGGCAGTTCTATACCTTCTGATGTCCCCAGTTTTCTCATTTTTTCCCCGAGTAGTGCACACTTTTCCATCCCAAATTCCATTCCAATGTCCTGTCTAAATATTCTGGTTGTGTTTATTAGATTTTCCAGGTCCTCTTTATTATTATTATTATTATTATTATTATTATTATTATTATTATTATTATCTTACTTACTTACTTACTTACTTGCTTGCTTGCTTGCTTGCTTACTTACTTACTTGCTTGCTTGTTTGCTTGCTTACTTACTTGCTTGCTTGCTTGCTTGCTTGCTTACTTACTTACTTACTTGCTTGCTTGCTTGCTTACTTACTTACTTACTTACTAGAAGTTATCACACACGCTATCATCCAAGATTTCTCTGTGCCAACTACCTGTATGAGTAGCAACAGGTCTTCCAACATTTCCAGTACTCACTCCTCTTTTCAATAACCTTTGTAAAATAGTTTGCGTTTTCGCAATCGCGGTTTACTGTTGATTTTTTCGTTGGTAGCGCGAATTGGTCTTGATTGGGGTGTACGGTACAATAAGCCTCCGCAAGGTCCCTATCTTCTTTTAAACCACAAAATATGAAGTACAATGAGTTGGACAAAACCAGAATGAATCGAGATTACGAATGACGTGACTTTTTGTCGAGTTGAGAAAGAAATAAGTGTTTCAAACCAATTTGGAAGCCGCAAAAGCGAAATCCCCCTTAAGAACTGAAGAGTTGAAATTGATGTTTTAAATTGTCGATTACCGTTTTGTGTACAAAAAAAAGAAGAAAAACCATCGTTCTTTTTCTTTCCACTGACGCGTACAAAAAATAACTCTGAGCGAGCAAAGTAATCTTCTCATCCCTTCTTCTTCTTCTTCTTCTTCTTCTTCTTCTTCTTCTTCTTTACTCATCTTCTTCTTCTTCTTCTTCTTCTTCACAAAATCACAATTACGTTTTGTCGCTCTCGCAAAAAAAAAAAACAAACAAAAAAATAACAAAAAAAAAAACCGTCCGTATACGCAGACTTTTAATCGACAGTACCACAATTTTCATATCTCTATTTCTTTGTACTGGACAGATTCCGGGTTCGAATGACGGTGGTTCTTGTGCACGGCCTATTTTGTAACCTCAATAGGAAACCAACGGAGTGTTGTTCAGTACCGCTACAAGACCACTTTTCATGGTCCACTGATTCGTCCTAAAACGATAAGTTAACTACTTAATTATAAGAACTTTAGTTTCCTTTCTCTCGCGTGTGAGTCAATTATCTCCAGAAATAAAACGCATAGAAATTCTCAGCGAATGCCTCTTGTCTTCTTTCGGTATGATGAGAAGTTTGCTTTGTCTAACACCACTGATGATGGCTCACGATCATGCGGAAGGGAGGGACAGACAATCAATGTGGCAGCGAACACTCGACGAATAATTAACGCGAGGAGGGCGAGAGTGAATGAGAAAACAGCGATGAAGAGAATCGTGCAGTTAGTCAGCAATGAAGAGGAAAAGAAAAAGAAGAAAATGCACTTTGCGTATTATAAATATATATATCTTTAACAGACATTTAGGCTTGTCGCTGATGATTAAAAAATACAGTAGAAAACTAAGAAACAAATGAAAAGCGAAAGATGCGTAAAAGTGAAGCGACAATAATTATCCACGTATGAAGAACATTCATTTACTTTTTGACAAAGTATAAATTGCTCACTGACAATAAAAGTGGTATTCCCTGGATACAGAATGACAGCGTATCTTCCTTGATTTCCAACTAGCCATCCATTCCGGTAACCATTTTTCGTACTCTCAACAGCCGTTTAGTATTCATTTCCTATTGATTACGGGTATTGGCTACGGTCTAAATTTAACTGTCACTAAGCCTCGGTAGAATTCCCGTATATTTCGTGCTATTCTAATGGAGGTTTGGGTGCTCATCGCTCTCCCCCTCAGTATTCTATTCTTCTTTTTATTTCTTTTATTATTGTCATTACATTTTTTTTATTACACCTGCCTTACTTGACTTTCTTTCGTCAACTAATATCTGTGTGTTCTTGATCATAGCAAACGGTAATATTTCCCTGGTTTCTGAGTGACATCAACTTACATAGTATGACAGCAACTTATGATTGTATGGCTTGCTAGGTATATTCATTATTCTAGCTACTCAGGTATATTTGTCGTAATCAGCATAATCGAACTAATTTTGACAATTCATCGCATTAATTAGTTAAAACATCAACACGAACCGCGTTGGTTGGTTGCGTCGTAATTGCTTATGAACTGATCACTTTTTTATCCGGACTCCATGGGACGACGGGAATTGAATACGACAGTGGCGTAACTTCCATTAGTGACTTAACCTCATTGATTATTTCAAAATTCTGACTCTACTTGAACACGTGTTCCTATTTGACCAATCAGAGCTTTTGATATATCCCAACTTCCGGATAATTTTTTATACTGATACCAACAGTGTAACCCCCGCGTCAACTATACTGGATCGCACCATTCATCTGGCGTTCAATTGCGATTGGTGTTTCAGACTTCGATGATCAATTTGCTAGAAACTGGAACATTTCAGTGGCCGTTTTGCTTTCTAGTTGAGGTATCCATCCTCGTAGTGCTTGCCCCTCGGCTTTCGCATAGAGTATGTTTATTGCTTGTTATCTGAGGTGGCCTTACCTGGATACAATACAGAGATACTCAGGTATTTTTGCATAAACAGAGTGCTTCTTGCTCGATTCTAGCCACACTCCGACCTTGTGTAACATTTCCCCAATGTAGAAAGAGGGTTACTACCTACCAACAATGTAGTTTGTATGAATCAATATTTTTAAACTTTTTGATTCTGTGGTTGGTAGTTGTTTTTCCTGATTTCATTTTAGAATATACTCATAGAAGAGGCAACGTAATGGTTGGCTAACACAGTGAGATTGTTGCTATCAAATCGATAGGGTTCGAAACCGATACGCTGAGTCGTTAGTCCGTACTACAATCAATTTCATTGTCATCTTTAATTGTATTCCATTGTATTTTCTGTCAAGTTATGCATACAATCAAACATATTTGTCATGCAGAGACACACAACACATAGTATTATTATAGCAGTTCTAAGTAAAATAAAATATACGTACCCATGGTATACAAGGTAATTTAATTTTAAGATAACTACACACGCACACAAACATACACACATACACATATACATACACATATACTATTATATAAAATTATTTTTTATGAAGTACTTTTGAAAGTACTTTATGTCACTGACTGTGTTTTTAGATAAGTTTTGTTCGGAATGTCTTCGATAAATATCAATAATCAATAATTAAAATAATCCGATGGAATAAGAAGCACGCGATTTTAACATCTTGCACAGCCTAACACAACACGTGCATTTGAGAAGTTTTATCATCACATAGGCAGAAAGGCTAGGCATACTAAATCAGCAGTAGGTTCTTTGATATGATAGGAGTGCGTTGAAATGAATGTTTCTGTTTATAGCAGAATTGAAGCATGATACATGGCTTTTTCCAGTTTAAACTCAAATTCAAGCCATTGTATATAAAAAATAATTTTATAAAATCAAGATTAGGTTCTCTACAGTGCAATACTGACAACAATATGTTGTGGACTAGGTAACTGCGGATAAGCATGTGAAGCTTTCTACCGTAACGAGTTCCCTAAATAGAGCAGGCAATCAATCGATTTGATTGAACAATGGGCAAGTTCGCCGATTTCGATGATAATAAAAATATGGGAGTGTAAAACATTCGTTCATCATCATTCAATCCCGGGCAATGCCGGGCCTATCTGCTAGTATATATGCTGTCGTATTGCATTTTATTGGCTTTCTAAAGTGACCGATTTTATTTACATTTTAAATAACATTTACAATGAGAAAACGATTAACTTATTCACAACATGTGATCACATGAGTTTCTCCTGCTTGAACGTTTAAACAATATCACTGTTAAATAACATACGGACATCAATGTTTTGGTGACAACATGCCACTAGAAATAATGAAATAATAATAATAATAAAACATTAACGGATTCTATATCTGAAGAAGGTGTTATATCACTAAAAATTTCATTAAAAACAAATAAACGATAATAAAAGATAAAACAAAATAAGAATTTTATGGATGCATATTTTATGGTATAATCACTTTCATTAATGACATCTGTTAACTTCAAAACGATTTTATTCTTATTTTATTCTCAAAGCTTATTATAATGCGCATTTTCACATCTTCTCTTTCTTTTTCTCACACGTTTGCTTACACACTTCCTGTGGCTGTGAGTTTACTTTCTGTTTAACTCAGTTTTGCTATTTTCCCCGCCATTTTTTACGGCCATTTTTTTTTTCGTAATATAAAAATACATTTCTTTATATGGGCGTGAGCAAAACAGAAAACAAGCACAGACGTTTGATATCGATTTTAACGGGAAATCAGAGGAAACTTCGTTTTTTTTCATCAGGTAAAATTCTAACCAAAAACAGAATATATTTTGCTGGTAGAAGCAATTCTTGAAACTCAAGTTTTGTTTACGATTCTACAATCCCTTGACTCAAAATTTAATCTTTCTTTTAACAAAACATTGCATGCTATATAAACACATCCATTCTAAATCCTTTTTCTTTATAAAAGTCAATATTTGTCTAATACATACATGGATATAATAATAAAAAGACAAAATAAATTTCAGGGTATGAATTCCAAATAGAAATGTGATATACATAAACACTCAACGTTTCATCAACATCTACGCAGGCTTAAGCAAGGAAATGACACAAAGTTACAAGTGGCACATGGCGAAAAAAAATACATTTAGGGGAATATATAAAGTGGTAGGGTATAACAGATGTAAATTTATGTAGGGAAAGAAAACATAGAGATACGTACATACACATAACTGGACAAATTACATACGCGATAATATATATATATATATATATATATATATATATATATATATATATATATATATGGGGCACACTCACGTTGTACAAATTACATACGCGATAATACACACACAAACACACACACACACACACATATATATATATATATATATATATATATATATTAAATTTTAGTCATTCAATGAATTTCAAAAAATTATGACGTGAAATTTTTGAGTTTAAGATCAAAAGATTTTTATTATTCTATGTAAGACAAAGAATACATTTAAAATATTATAACTCTTTATCGAACTCCTATAGGATAAGCAGTTTAAATATTTCCAATGTATTCTTTGTTTTACATGTGTAGTATCTGTTCCGGCAGATGTTGCACTTTGTGACCATTGCCCTTGTGGCAATTGGTTATTGGTACATGTAGGGGTAACCCTATAGGTACCATCCCCTTCCCCTCCCTCCCCCTTCACCTCACATAAAGCCGACCTGGTGTCACATTTTGCTTACGTGGGGAAGCAAATAAATACCTACATAGAATAATGAAAGTCTGTTGGTCTGTAACTCAAACTTTTACGCCATAAATTTTTAAATTCATTGAATGACTAAAATTTGATTTATTTTCTCTATCTTGTATATCAAGCAATTCTTATTTAGGTGGGATAATACTTATAGAATGTTACTGCCAGTAATATTTTGTAAATCTTATAATCACAGGTTTTCATACCAGCTGATTGTTGGATAATTTTATTCTGAAGTATATATATATATATATATATATATATATATATATATATATATATATATATATATATATATATATAGGTTACAATCACGTTGACACCCCGTTTATCTCCAGATAACCGTAGTTAAGCAAAGTTGAGCCTGGCCAGTACAAGATGAGTTACAATTCGGGAAAGCTAGGCGCTATATGTATCACGCTAAGTCGTAGAAATTTCCAGTTTGGTATCTGGGGGAGCATTAATTTACTGAGAGAATCTTTCTTTTCTGCATTTAGGAGAAGGAAACTCTGATGTAAAACCTGTGGTCTACTTTATACCTGTACGACAAAGGTTATCAGTAACACCAAAAATGTGGTTGGTTCTACACAAAGTCTTCACCACTATAAACCAATCATCTCTTTTGATTTTCGAGAAACTTAGTTGTTGTGGCGGAAGCTCCTACGTCGAAATCGACGGGAGAGTCTATCATATATATATATATATATATATATATATATATATATATATATATATATATATATATATATATACTAGCAAGAAGACACAATGTTGCTGGGATTGAATGAAGATGGACGAATATTTCATCTTTTCATATCTTGTTGTCATCGAAATAGGTGAAATCGCCTATTTTTCATTCAATTCGATTAATTTCTTGCTCTAGATAGGGGTTCCACATATCTCCCGGCAGCAACTTGGTCCACAATACATCGTAGTTTAAATTGCACTGTAAAGAACCTACTGTTGATGTAATAAAAAAAATTATATAACGGGTTGAATTAAAGTTTAAAATGCAAAGTCAAGTATGGTGATTCAATTGTGCTATAAACAGGAATATTCACTACGATTAATTGAGGGGGATGGTTAGACTTGAGGTTAATGTATATTGCAGTGGCGTTATCTTTCAGGTGTTGATGGCATGTATTTTTATTTGAGTTTAGTGTGACATCTAAGAAATGGCTTATTTTTATGTTTGTCACTACGTCTACTCCTTGGCATTACATAAAAATAAATAATTTTTTGATGCCACTATAAGATTAAATAAAAATACCAACGAGTCATACTTAAAAGATAACGCCAATCCAATGTGTGCAAACTCAAAGCATAAATAAAACAGATTCCCAACTATATCGAAGTAAATTTAGCAAAATTGCTAGTGAGGAAAATGTATTTAAGCAGTCATGTAGTATTGACATCTATGCTGATGACACGACTATCTATGGCAACACATCAAAGGCCGCAAATGACAACGTTCTCTCTGATTCTCTCACCTCAGATACTGAGCGCGTGGTTCAGTAGGGGAAGAGGTGGCTAGTTACCTTTAATGCATTTAAGACCAAGCTCCTATTATTGCACCATAAACGCTCTGATCCCCATCAGGCATCGATTGAAATGAATGGCTCTCGTCTAGGGGAGGCCACATGTTTTGATAAGGTTCTGGGGTTGGCCTTTACTCCTGATCTGAAATGGAACACATACATCACGTCTGTGGCCAAAGTCGCTGGGAAAATGATGGGATCCTTCTACTGATCCAGAAGATATCTCACTAATGATGCAATTCTCTATCTATATAAAAGCCAAGTACGCCCAAGGATGGAGTACTGGTGCCACATCTGGACAGGAGCTGCTAAAAACAGACTATCCTGCCTTGACAGAGTACAAAATAGACTTCGTGGCTTGGTGGGGGATGCCCTTTTCTCTTCCCTGCAACCTCTCTCCCACAGAAGAGACGTTGCGAGCCTGTCTCTGTTTTATCGTTATTTCCATGGCAAGTGCTCATCTGAGCTCCATTCTCTGGTCCGCCCTTGCCAGTCTTTCACGAAAAACACCCGACTAGCTGAAACCACTGTCAATAATTTTCCCCACTCTTTATCCGTGCCTAAATCAAAACTTAGATTCCATGAACAAAGCTTCTTTCTTAAAAGAGCACGGCTGTGGAAATCTCTGCCGCTTGCCTGATTCCCCCCCCGAATTACACTTGGATGTCTTCAAGTCCAACGCAAACACATTCCTGATGAACCGCCCCCTTAAGTAAGACACTTTATCAAATCCCCAATACTATTACTACGATACTATCCCAATGATTACTATACACACAATAACCCTTATCCCCGAGTGGGTCATGGGCCTTGATAAGTGGTGACTTCCATGTAAAAAAAAAAATTACAACACAGCTCTAAAAATGGAGGCTGCCATAATATCGAAACTAAATACAAAACTAGGACACAGATAATTATAATGATGAGAAAAAATAGAATATACATAAATATAATTTGGTATTGAGAAAAATATAAGTGTTCTATAGTCACTGTGAAAACTGAGAGATGATAATTAAGCGTATAATAATATAATATTAAATGGGAGAAGTAAAGAAAAAATAATAACAAAATTAGCAAGAAACGTGGGGAACATAACGACAACAAAAATAACGCAAAGGACCAAATATAATTTTTAGAAATACTAATGAAACAAACCTTAGTAGCAATAAAAAAGCTATTAACGAACAGAAAAATCGTAGCGGTCGAACTCGCACAGTCTATTTGCGACAACATTAATGCCCATCCAAAAGCATCGTTTTCCATGTCACAATATTTTCCAAAGAAAACCCGAATAACAAGAAATATTACGCATATATGAGCGCCATATATATTATAACCATATATTACGACCACAGAAATACATTCCAAAGCAATAAAACGACGAATAAAACAGCACTAGTTAACCACTACTAGAGACTCATAAAAGGTGTACACGAACCGATAGTCAAGTGGAATATAGTACGACAAAATAGTACATGTAGGAACTTAGATGAGTCTGTAGACTGTTTTAATAAGAAATTAGCTATCCTAAAAAAATAAATTATTAAACTGCAGAAGTGAAATAGCAAACGTATGGATGCACAAAATAAAGATAACCTTAGTACACGTAAAATACACACACACATATTAGAAAAAGAACAATAACAATAATGATAACTATAGTAATAGTAGTCAATAAATAAACTAAATGTTAACAACAACAATAAAGATAATGGTAGATATGTGATGCAGCCGTCAAGGGGGCAATTGAGCTCCCCATTGGTGGGAGGCTGAGGCTCGCGAAACACTATAGAATGCCGGGCAGATATGATTGTGTTATTCGTTAAGTATTGTTGTATGCCGGGGCAACGGCATCCAACCCTGCTGAAAGAAGATACATTTTATTGTTTGTTGAAAAATGACAACTTGATGTCACTTTGAGAGACATAACGAAATATAATTTCGTTTCCCTTGTCAACGAGCGTTGACTTAGGGTTGTTTGGCATCTGAATGCAGTACCAGATCGAGAGGTCACGGGATTAACCTTTCGGTCGTGAGAAACAGGTCTGAAGGTGTTTGCAGAATCACAGGCACAGACACGGGGACGAAGGACCCACTTTGAGGTGACGTAGCTAGTGGTGATTGGTCCAGAGACCTACCGCGACCTACCCCATTATCTCACTACATAAACAAGTCCCCGGGCTGCAATCGCCAGAGTTGGAACCGAGATATTTGAGAGAAATCAAATACAATCGAAGAATGGACAACCACCTCTCTTCCCAAACTGCCACCACCGTAAAACCGAGAGTAATTAATCTAATTGGGGCTCAGTAGAGTTTTGTCAGAATCAACATTTGAACAATTGCATATAAATATATATATATCGTGTATACCTATCTTGAATTAACCAGTAGAAGAGTTAACTGAGTCTGTCTTTCTTTTGTGTGCATCTTAACAAATCAAGCTGTAAACTAGGTCATCTTTCAATAAATGAACAAGCGATATCTCTAAACCGCTCAATAACGAACTAAGTAAAGGGTAAAGTACTGATCAAGTTAACCTCTGGATGATAAACCTACGACTATAGTTCTGTACATTTGTGTGTGTTAATAACAAATAATCTGATTAGCTAACTAGCAAACTGTACAATGTGAATATATAAAAAAAACGCGTGGTAACATCTGTGCAATAGCCTAATGAATCCACACGAGGGTGAAACGTGGAAAATTTGGAATAACTTAATTGCGATTTATATATATATATATATATATATATATATATATTCAAAACTTCCTAGCTATTTCTACTTATGTATTGAGCGCTGTTGAAGTGAGTACTTAAAATTGATACATGAAATGATATAATATATATATATATATATATATATATATTATATATATATATATATATATATATATATATACATATATATATATATATGCTGAGTCACGGGAAACGGGTGTTTTTAAGGAAAACAAAACTCTGCAAATATTTCAACAAAAACTTTATAATGTACATAAAACATTTACTAAACTATGCCATTATAGAATATTTAAAAGGGAAAAGATTCTGATGGTGATGACAATTTTTACAAGCACAAATTTGAAGTCGCTTTCTAAAGTTAGCCTCCACGTCCACTAAAGATTCTTCATCTATTTTATTGAAGATTTTCACTATTGCAACCTTTAATTCTCCAAGTGTGCCATATATTCAAACGTAGACGCGTGCTTTCAAAATTCCCCACAAATAAAAATTGCACATGAAAAGATCGGGTGAGCGCGGAAGCCACAGGAGATCTCCAAAGCGTGAAATTACATGATTAGGAAATGCAGCTCGAACAGTAGTCATAGACGCCCTCGCTCTATGAGGAGTGGCCCAATCTTGTTGAAACTAAATTGATGCCCTATTGATTCCTCAACGAGAGCAAGGAGCGTTCTAAAAATATTTATTTCCCGTAACTTACCTGCATATCTATATAGATATAAAAGTGAAATTGTCTATCTGTCTGTGTGTCTGTGTGTTTACATTCCCCCTACCAAACTACACTGTCAATTGTCAGTCTACAGACTCGAGATTTGACATAAGGGTATTGAAATTTGGGGAAATCTTTTTAATCAGTTTTCAGCCAGAAAATTTTCTGTCAAAGGAATAAAGTTCAACAATTAGACCTTTGAAATCTCTACAAATCTCCTCCGCCAATTTTGGCTCTAAACACTTGAAATTTTAGATGTAGGTAACTTGGACATGGATCTCACTTTTTAAATTTGATTTAGGCCAAAAACAATAACTATCAAGGGGTCAAAATAAAAAAAAAATTAGACCTCACCTATCTCTACCAAATACGCAGCCGATTTTTAGGTCTAAACATTTGAAATTTTACATAAAGTGTATTCAGACAAAAGACAAGCTTTATATTCGTTTTTTGGCCGAAGATTTGACTGCTAAAGGGGGCAAGGTTAAAAAGATTTGACCTTTGCCGTCCCTAGCAAACTATTCAGCCAATTTTGGGCCTAAACATTTGAAATTCAACATAAAAGGTTTTCAGACATGCAGCAAGATTTTTAATCAGTTTTTGGGCCAAGAGGTCAAAGTTGAAAGCGTTTATCTTTGCAGACTTTATCAAACTCCTCCTCCAATTTTGAATCTAAACACTTGAAATTTTAGATGTAGGTTACCTAGTCAACAGTCAATCTTTTTAATGTATATACAACTACGCACATAAAGTTATGAACATTATGTAGGACCCGAGCAAAGCCGGGCTGAACTGCTAGTATATATATATATATATTAATATATATATATATATATATATATATACAAACACACACACACATATATATATATATATATATATATATATATATATATATATATATATATATACAAAAACCAAAACAACAAGGAAAAGAAATTACATCATATTTTGTATTTTTTTTCAAGTTTTACAAATTGTTTCGACATTAACTAGACAATTTAAAACTTTATATTGTTAAAAAAAATAGTCTAGTTGATATCGAAACAATTTGTAGCACTCGAAACAAACAAACAAACAAAATATGATGTAATCTCTTTTTCTTGTTGTTTTGGTTTTTGTAAATACATTTGAATACTGGATTACAGAAATGTTAGCTTAATATTTGAGTCAATTTACCTGGCTTAATTTTTATTTATATATGTACATTACCACTGGCTAATTTATTTTAGTATATTAAACATCTTGGAAACAATTTATTTCTCTTTCTAAATAAAAAGTTATCTTTCTTTCTGTTTCTGTTTCTCTCTCTCTCTCTCTCTCTCTCTCTCTCTCTCTCTCTCTCTCTCTCTCTCTCTCTCATGACAGGTGGATCAATGCAAACTAAAAATGAACGAGATTGAAACGATCTAAACAGAAAGTAGATAATCATTCAATGTGTAAGTTGTCTGTATTTGTTTTATTGACTTTTAGATAGTTTGTGGAGACATAATAGAAACACATTCTTTGTTTAATTGAATTTGTTTCAATATATATATATATATATATATATATAAGACATACACACATACATATATATATAAGACATACACACATACATATACATAATATACTAAATAGTTCGATTAATCATTGTGTAGATTTGTTCGCATAGGTTGAATTAAAGTGGACATTTATGTTTAAAGTCCAAAAGATCATCATATCCCATTGTACGAGAAAAGAATTGACATTTTTACAGTTACAGCACTCACATGAATATTAATAGACGTGAACAGTTTTACAGAATCTGAACATCTTCGATTCAATCTGAGGTAATTAGGTGCAATTATCGGTTACGTCCAGAAACTAAATGATATATATTAGAAGGTAAAGAAACGAAGTTTAATATTCATATATAAAATAGGATACAGGCACGAGGGGGAAACAGACCAAAACATATCTAAGGAAATGGCAGAACCACTAGAGGATGACCTCCAATCTGTAGTGGACTGGCGACAAAAATGGATGGTCACATTCAATGCTTCAGAGACCAAGCTTGTTTCCTTCAATAATTACAAGAAACCTTCTCTACCACCAATAGCAATGACCAAGAACACATTGAACTGGAATAGATACATTTAGAGCATTACCAAGGCTGCTGCAACGAAGGTGGGCTTTCTCTATCGTGCTAGAAAACTACTTACGCCTGAAAGTATCCTGTACCTCTATAAGGCCACCAGTCGCCCATGTATGGAGTACTGTTGTCACATTTAGGCTGGTGCATCTGCTGCTTGTCTCTCACTCCTGGACAGGGTTCAAAAGAGAGTCGCCAACCTAATAGGTCCTGAAATGTCATCTAGGCTTCAGTCTTTGTTCCATCGACAAAATGTTCCATCCCTATGCATGTTCTACAAGTACTTTAATGGTGAATGCTCTGATGAACTACAAGCACTTGTACCCCCTCGACGTGACTACCCCCGACAAACCCGACAAGCACCTAAGTGCCATCCCTTCACAGTAGAGATCCCTAGATGTAAGAAAGCATTCTTCCACAGAACCGCTAGACTTTGGAACAATCTTCCGGGATTCTGCTTTCTCAACTGTACTGATATACAGAAGTTCAAGTGTAATGTAAACAAACATCTTGCTACTCATCTCCCTTCATAATATCCCTGCAACTTATGTCCCAGATAGTAGCTCCCTACTTCAAAGTGGCACTGTGCCTTGTTTGGGCTGAAAATTGAATAATAAAAAAGGACATATGATTTGAAGAGTACTAAAACTCGTCATATCACAATGAAAAATGTTCCTTTCTTTTATTGTGTGACTAGCGTTAGTCAGAATTTCCAGAAATAGACTTTTTTCGGAGGAATTTCCTGTTCGAGGAACGCTGTACTACGGAACGGTTTCCGTGCAGCTTGCAACATGGTCGTTATTAAATCCAATGTCAACATGGTATTGTTAATAACGATGCAACTGAGTATTAGCACTTGGTCCATCCCATAAATCATTGTTAATCCTATCATAAGATTCTCCATCTCGCAACTAACAATCATTCCATCTAATGAACTATTATCCTTTCGTGTTTTTTAACCTTGACAAGTGTGAGGACACAGTAAAATATTAATCTGTCATGCTATGTGCGATGTGACGGATGGGGTTTTATGACAGCACGCCCATGGAAGTCAGAAGAGGGCGACTTGGAAAAATGTACTCTTATGCAAGCGTGCCAACTCTGAAACACCAAGGAATAAATGATTATATATCAAAATATAATTGCCATATGAACGTTTTCACTTTTGGGAGAAGCACCTTTAATTTCAGGAGGCATGCAAAGGGGCGCATGGAAAGAAAGATTTGAGGTATATTTTTCCTGCTGTTCCAACAGACAACGATATCTATAACCTGTTAAAATATATATACATGTGAGGACACATTAGTAAAATAGTAATCTGTCATGATGTGCGCGACAGAGGATCGCGTAGAACGTGATGTGAACGTCCATATGAACCATCGCATTTTAGATGTATACTAGCAGGAAAATCCAAAGTCGCTCGGGATTGAATGAGACTCACTACCATGTAATTTTTCATAACACCATCATATTTTCTTTGTTTTTGCTGCCAACCCCTCTTCTCATTTCGCCCCTTAATAACGTCATAAGAAGCTCGAACGTAGATAAGCTCTCTGGATTTGTGTCTTATAATATGGTTTCAATTTCTTTAAAATCAGATATGCATATTAGAATTCTTTTCACTAGTGTTCTCTCACCATGGATCACATCAGCGTGGAAGAATGTAAATATTCGGGGCATTGACGGTAATGTAATGATTCAGAACAACTTCTCTAGTTTAACCGAGAAATTTTATACATCTATACAATTATATAAATACAACTTTGTCTCTGTGGGTGTGTGAATTTGTTCCTTATATACTCCGAAACAGCTGGACAGATTTTCTTTAAAATTTACAGAACTTTAGTGTATAAGTCTGGGAGCGATCTTAGTTAAGCTTTATCTCAGAATACCCCCGATAATTACCGATAATCGATAATTAAAACCGTTGTTTTTATTTATCTATCATCGGTAAAGCTATTTTTTCATGTCGTCGCTTAGCAACAATAATAAAACAACGAACCGTGAAAATTCTACTATGGGTAAGTTGATAGCGTGTTTTTTTTTTTTTTTTTTTATGACGTGGTCTGCAGGTTCAAACTCCGAACGTAAATTTCTTAATTTTTTTTTGTATTAACTGCAAAGAAATTAATAAGACTTACAAATTTACGTGTTTGTTTTGTGGTCTTTAGGTTCAAACCCCG
Organism: Euprymna scolopes; assembly: GCF_053919585.1. Classification (NCBI taxonomy): domain Eukaryota; kingdom Metazoa; phylum Mollusca; class Cephalopoda; order Sepiida; family Sepiolidae; genus Euprymna; species Euprymna scolopes. The sequence continues at coordinate 110,445,511 of NC_136483.1, read as the reverse complement.
CACGTAAATTTCTTAATGTTCTTTTTCCGTTAACTAGAAAGAAGTTTATATCAAATAATTTTATTAAAGAAACAGAAGGTTCTCTGGAGTGCAATATAGAATAACATATTTTGAACTAAGTTACTGCAGGGAGGCATGTGAAGCTTCCTCCCGGGCGATTTCACGGATTTCGATGACAATAAAAAAATATAGGAGCGTAAAATATTCGTTGATCATTCAATCCCGGGTAACGTCGGGTCTCTCTATTAGTATGATGTAAATTTCATCAAAAGTTTAAAGGAAGACGTGGACTTTATAACCCTCTTTGGTGAGGGTGGCACTTCGACATTCGGACTACTTTCATTGTCTTCTCGAGTAAATGTTATACCTATAATTGAAAAATAGGATGTATTTGAAGTTTTAAGGTGATTCTCATAGTTCCTTCATGCGTCCATTTGGAAATTTATGAATCCTACTCTTTTCATTCCTTGTATATTTTGCATAAGATTGCACGTTTTGTTTATGTAAACTTTCTTTACATAGGATAAAACATAAACATCACACACACATGCACATACATGGAACATTCTTGGTGGCCTGGGGGTTGAATACCTGACTGTAGACTTAAAAACAACTTTGTAACCGTGTTTACATTCTCTGACTCTCAGTAACTTCCACTTTCACCACTGATGATTGTGAAAACATGAAACAATAGTGATGTATATATATATATATATATATATATATATATATATATATATATATATATATGCTCATTATGTTGTTATGTTTTTATATGCACTCATTTACATACAGAACCACCGACAATATAACATATCCGTTCTGGTGCTGTGACCAGGGTTAATTCTCTTATATTTCTCGTTAAATTTCTTGAAAAGCTTAACGTACAATTGAATTTTACCTTCAGCGTAACGGACAAACTACTTGATAAAATTTAGTTGCGAGCGACACTCTTCTAAAAGTTAAAAGTTCTATTCTCTGTGCGAATGATACTCAGAATACAACTGTGATTATTTGGGACTTTTACTCCGTCATGACCGACGAACGCAAGCATGCTACGTTCGTGGATTAAACGAAGGTTCCCGTTCGAAATTGCGTGAAGATTACCGTATTCGACAGCAAGATTCCCAAGTTCGACAAGAAAAATCAGAGATTACATCAGCCGAAACGTCGTGAAAAAACACTCAATATAAAAAAGTGATCAGAATAATCCAAATAATCAAGTCTAATCTCAAACATTTACAAACATAAGAAACAACATTATCAAACTTACATCTGAACTTGTTTCTTATCTCCTGGAAAGGAGGTTCGCTTCTCAAACGTGTATACTCTAACACAGGCGTTGACTATTAATGTTTTACCTTATATTTGTTGATCGGATGCTCGCTCCTAAAAAGAAATTGTACTCTTGGTAGGCGATATCGCACTTAAAAAGAATTGTTACATTTCCTGATATTAATTGGCAATCTATTTCCCACTTTCAACGTGTCTCATACGCTTACGTGTCTTGTTCGACTTCGTTACTTATCTCTTTTTTTGACATTATCGCCGTAGAATTCACATTCTTGCGCAGTTATCACTCGTTACCTGTGCGCAGCTGTTGAACCGGTGGTGCGTTTTGTAGGGCGTGGCGATATGCAGACGTGGATAGAGAAATATGAACATAAACTCGCTTCCTTGCTGCTTACCACTCAAGAAATAAAAGAATGCGGAAAAAACACTTCCTGATAATATGATGTTGCTGATGTATCTATGTCGATATGAACAATGATATAACATAGACCTTTGTATCTAGATATATCTTCGTATGGACATATATGGCACAAGGCCAATGTTACTGCAGGACACCCAATAGTTTAATCTACCACTTATTTCTACATCTAATTATATCTATCTATCTATCTATCTATCTATCTATCTATCTATCTATTAGGAGAATATTTGTCACAGAACAGGTAAAATGAATTTGACTGAACAGAACAGCTGCTCAGCATTTGTATGTTGCTTTGCGAAGAATAAAATCAAAATATAATGATATTTGATTGAATTGTGTTATTAACCGTTAAAAATTCCCTTTATTCCGCTAATAGCGTAATCTGAAGAACGTATCTGAACACCAAATGAAATTGTCAGGAATAGTCGGAACTTGCGGAAGAAGCGGTTATCATTTTAAGGAATTTAAACGAAAAAATAATGTGAAATATATCGGAAGAGGAAGGAGTACACGGACGGCGCTTATATGAATAAATGTGCCAAATGCAGGAAAGTTACCGATTATATTGAGGATAGGAGGAGGAGAACATAATTAGTGAGTAAAAATCGTGCTATCAGCATTAAATATGACTTGTTTTTGGGATGTGACTCTCGTAGTAAAAAAAAAGTTAAAAGAATTTCGGATAACGAATGAAAGCGACTGGTAATATGTTGGAAACCTACCTCAGATAATGGCTAGTAGTTTGACCATATTGAATTTATATGTGGGCGTTTTAGTTTGCAAAGCTATAACGTTTTTCTCTAGACAGAAATAATTTGTTTTATATAGAGAGCTTATTGCTATTTTTACCTGCTTATTCTTATATTTTTCTCATTATCTCAACTACTTCATGTGTCTTCGTATTTTTATCTCAACTTCTCTATGTGTTATAGTATTTTCTCCTTATTTTTTTGTAGGTTATACCTGTATCCCTCTCTCTCGTATTTTCTTTTATATAGTTTTAATGCACACACATACACGCATACACACACACACACACACACACACACATATATATATATATATATATATATATATATATATATCGAGAATATATTTAAAACCAGTATCATAATAGTGTACGGTATATATTTAAACTTTTAACGAAAACAACCAATTAACGTGCGATTCACATCAATGTCCTTCGTTCCTCTCTACACAATTGATGCCGCTTGCATTCGTTCAATTAACTGTCTTCATGAATGATTGGACAAAAGAAAAATAAACGCACGCTGATAAAGAAAAAAGTCTTAGTCACGATCAATGGACGACCAAAAGTCGCGCATGATGTTTACAAAGACGTTATGTAGTATCAAATAAAATAAAATTATATATCACTCTGTTAATAGTGATGCAGGTGAGTTTCGCTTATAATTAGGGACTCATATATCTATCTACTTATATATAAAAACACAGTCAGAAGGTGCCAGCATATAAAATCAACAGTAGATTCTTCGATAAGCCAGGGGGCGCTTTCGAAATGAATGTTTCTCTTTAGAGCACAATTGAACTTTTGCATGTTAAACTTTAATAAAAGCCGTTATACAAAAAATAATTTTATAAAATCAACCGTAGGTTCTCTGCAATGTAATGTAGACTAAAATGTATTGTAGACTAAGTCAGTGCAAGGAATGATGTGAACCTTTTCTTCCGTTGCATCGTAGAGAGTCCCCGACTAGAGTAGGCGATCAATTGATTTGATTAACAAATTGGCGATTTCGATGAAAATAAAAGTTTTTGAAGTGTGGATAATTTGTTGATCTTAAATCAATCCCTGGTAACCTCGGGTCTCCATGCTAGTTTTATATAACCCTCATAAGAATACAAAAGGAAAAATACTCGAAAAGGGACAGAACAGAAAACTTAGAGGGATAATATCAAGCAGTACATAGTACTGAAGTAAAATTCAAAACTTAGCAAAAAGAAAACAAAATCGACAATAAAAGCATGCCTGATTATTATGACTAGGACAACAGCATATTCTTTTCATTGTTTTGACTCTCCCATGTATATCCGTTGATATTTTAGATGCTTTTATATAGAGTGATATAGTTCTTGGTTGATGAAGTGTGTCTATCTCTGCCGGATGTATACTCGAGAGTCAAAACAATGAAAAGAATATTCTGTTGTCATGGCCCTACTAATTATAGACAATAGAAATATTTACAAAACAATTTTAAGGTCATTTACTTTGTGATTAAAAAAGCGCCCTATATGTTATTCATCCCATGTGGTTTAAATTGTTTCCATATTTTAGTTAGTGTAGGCATCAAGTCTGAGAGATTCTTTAGATACCAAAATGGATCTGAAATCAGATAAAAAATAATCGAGGCCTACTTTGCTAAGTTTACTAAGTTCTTATGTAACGGGAATGCAGGAAAGATTTGGAAATTAGCAATGTACCTGACAGAAAATAAATTTAACATTTGGTGGTCAAATTTCGGGAGAAAGGATGTATGGCAAATGCTTACAAATGAACAGAGTTAACATAACTCAGCCATAATTCTTGACAATATTCGTATTTTACAGGAATTCCTTAAGGATTCTCACAAAAAAAAAACTCGTGTTTGAGGATCATCCTTGAAATCTTTAAGTTTTTTCCTTACAAAATTTAGATCTTGCAGAAGCAAATCAATCGCAAAATAGAAGACGAGAAGGTGCCTCTTGTCGAACTCAGAATCTATGCGGATGTTCGAACGGAATTGTTTATTTAATCCACAGGCGTGGATTGCCCTCGTTCCGCTTGAAGTAATGCGTAATTTGTTTTTTGAATTTTTGTTTTAGTTTCGCACGTACTGAGGATGGCTGCCACTCGGAACTGATCATTACTTAACACTTATATCTTAGCAATAATCAGAATACAAGTACAAATTAAGACTTCTACCCGGTCATGGTAAACAGAACGAGAGCATTTTACCTTGGTGGATTAAACAAAAAAATGCCATGTGAAATTACGTACAACTTTCCAAGTTTGACATGAAGATTTGTGAATTCGACTAGACTCGTCTGCGTATGATCTTTATGTGGCAAATGACATTTTCTTTCGTCTGTCCCGCTTACATGTGAAATAGAAATTTCACGGCTAAACACAGCGATTGAATGAATGCACATTGCGATTTGTCATTTATTCTGTAACGCTGAACACCATTTTTTAACAGTGTAGTTAACTTTTAACAGACCTAATACGTTGTAGACTCCGTCGCAAGGAAACAGAAGAAAGGAGAATAACAAAAACTCAATATGCTTTTTTTTTCTACAAAAGCATATATATATATATATATATATATATATATATATATATATATATATATAAATATAGTATTTCTAACAACGCATTTTAAATAAATATTTAAAGAGTTCATTTATCTTTTTCCGGACGCGTGCGACTTCTCATTCCTGCTGCGACGTCACCACCGAACACGTGCTTTTCTCGTCATGCCTCTTACACCACTTCCACGAACACTACTGTTTTTCGGCCTTTTGTCTCTACTATGACGTCACTTTCCGCAGCCAGCTTGATCATTTGCATATCTTTATGTGGCTGCTGCTAATCCTAGTGTCAGCGACTCTTTTACATTTTTTTAGTGTGTCAGATCTTCTGTGTAAAGCGATATCAATGTTTTAGTCCATTCTAGTCAAAAATAAGTCCCCCTCAATCAGTCTGAAGTGCCGTTAGTACGGAATACTGACAAAACTGATTTTGCTACTTTTTGTGGATCAAACCTCTAAAGCGTGTTGGCCTTTAGTCGCCGCTCACCTTTCAGCCTTGTGTTATATATTTCTGCGGTAGGAAGGAAGTAAATATCGAGACTATGTCCGTAAAACAGTTATGCTTAAGTTAAGAACTTTATTTTTGTCGATTTTGCTTTTTAGTATAAAATAGCACTTGCATCGCGAATCGCGTAGATTGCATGCCTACACTTGAACTATTTTGTAGAAGTGTCCAATATAAGCTAGTCGTTAATGCACAGTACGCCCACACGTCTTTGTCTTACTTCTATAAATACTGTTAAGACATGTGCCAGATGTTGCAGTTTTCGATAGAGTTTTCGGTAAAAGTAAGGATTTAAGATTTAATGGATGGTACTATTTAATGCTATTAAGACTAAGTTTATTCTTTTTTACAATTACAAAAAAAAAACCCTTCCCAGCCACCGACTGCTACCACTAATAACACCTTAACTGAGAGCTGATCGTTTTAACTCCTCAGCTTAAAATTCACAGGCAACATGAATTGGAACAAATACATTAAGGACATTGCCAAGGCTGCAGCAAATAAGGCGGGCTCCCACTATCGTGCTAGAAAATTACTCAAACCTAACTATATCCTATACCATTCACCTATTCATGAAGTATTTTTATCTCATCTGGGTTGGTCCATCTTCCTCTCGGACAGGGCTCAAAAAGTCTCTAATTGAATAGATCCTTTATTATCGACTGAGCTCCAACTTTCATCCCATCGTCGCAATGTTGCATCCCGTGCGCCTGTTTTACATATAATGTAATGAAACGTGCTCTGGTGAATTCCTGGCACTTGTGTCCCATCGACGTACGTACTCCTGGCTAAGCCGAAAATCAACAAATCTCACCCCTTCACTGCTGAGGTCTCTAGATACCGGAGAGCGTTTTATTGTAATAGTTTCTTCCCTTTGACTAGTAGGCTTTAGAATTCTCACTTGGTTTTCTTAAACTCCTGCAATTAAGTACTAGAATGCAGACATTTTACTGTGTAACTGCCAACAGTATTCCCTGTAGAGGTGGCCGTGTCGGTGGGGCATTAGAATACGCCGACTGCCCCCCCCCCTGCAGAGGGTTAAAGTCCCTCAATGGGGGTCCTGGATATGACCTTAAACTATATCCAGTGGTGAGGCCCCAGATTGTGGGCTTTGGGGAGTGTGGAGCCACCCTTTAATTACCATTGCTCCCAGGTCCACTCTGACCCGGAGTGGCAGTACCTGTTAGGGTCCCAACTATGGGTTGAATAGAAACCGACGTGAAAACAACAAATATATTCTATTAAAAATTTTTTTCTTCAAAATCTTTGGATTCGGCATTAAATAACCCGAAAAGGGTTGATATGCCGTAAAACAAAAACAACCAACCAACCAATTCCCTGTAGACATGATCTTAAATAGTAGTCCCTTACGTACGCCTGGTTGAGGTAAAAAATGAGTGCACAGTCAACGAGGCATAAAAATGTTCAGTATTCCCCCCATCCCCCCATCCCCCCATTTAGTCCTAAAAGTCCCCAGAGGAGTCGAATCCTGGTAAAAATGAACAAAAGATGCAATTTTATGCTTTAACATATGTAAATCAATCATCCTTCCCCATTAAGCCCGAAAAGTCCTCAAGGCCTTAACATATTTAATTTGGAGTTCAGCACCATGCAAAACTGCTAAATAAACATACACAAAAATCTTTGGACAAATATGGTAAAATAGTCCCAAAAATGAAGTGTTTTTATTATCCCTAAAAGAGCCCCTGGGGCACATCCAAGCGTTATCGCGAAGCATAGACACACAAAATTATATAGAAATCAATTAGTTACAACTTTTCAGACAGTTTTATAAAAAAATCCAAGCATCAATTTTTTGTTAATAAACACTAAAGTGTCAATTTTAGCCATTTTAACCTGAAACGCATCCATACGGGGGGGGGGTTAACCGTAGTTTTTTCGGAAAATTTTGTAACTTTTTACTCGTAATATGTTTAATGTTTGTGCAAAATTTCAATCAATTCCAAGGCGTAGTTAATGAGAAAAGTGTGGAGAGACGAACGGACGAACAGACGGACAAGGATGAATTTACAGGTCCACCTTCCTTTTGTCTGGGGACCAAAAATATATTACAGTTCAGTTAGAAATGCAGAAGGAATGCATTTGTGGAAGGAATCACAGAACGCTGAACAAATAGCTGTGTGGCTTTCGATTGGGATCGTAATATAAGGGAAATTATCTTTTTATGCAAACAATCATTAACAGGAATGGTTTCCATCTTTGGTAATATTTTTTTAATACAACCAGCATTTTGACTGGGGTGGTGAATATTTGGGTTATTTTTTACTAAATGGTCCTAATATTAGATCTTATTCCTAGAAGAGTTTCTATCCATCAGTCGGTGAAACACAATACCGCATGCTTGCTTCCCAGTTGATAACATCGTCATTTTCAGATTAAATATAAACACAATCCTATTGAGCTGCCTTCTTAAAAAATGAAATTCTGCAAAAACATCACTATCATTACAAATTATCACGGTATTGTTTGACAATCCATCTGACAATCATATAACCTTTACCCTGGAGTGACCTTCTGGCCATTGATAAGTAGCGGCCCCTTAGTGAAGAATAATAGTGAATTTCCATCATATTAAACATAGGCATCTGAATGATAAACCTTTCTTTTTTATACCAACTTGGTACCGTCTGTTTTAATCTTTAAGCTGTTGCTTAATAGTTATTTTTATTCTTTGTTTTTTATTCTTCGTGTCCATTTGATGCGGAATTATTTTTAAAGAGAAAGAAAGAAAGAGAGGTAGGTAGAGGAGGAACCAGAGAAATCCTCTTATTTGGTTAAATCGCATTTAGTCGGTAGAATTCGAACGAGAAGAAAAAACATGACTTCGTTTTGTTAAAGAAAAAAGTAAAATAAAACATGCGAGAATTGTATTGATTTATTGGCGCGTCCTGGTGCACCCAATAATACACGTGCTCACAGAGAGGATAATAAAACGGGTCGCCCTGAGATGTGTCTATTTATTGTATGCGATTTGCAATGAAAATACTGTTTCAATCTTACAGATCGACAGACCGACATCGTCTCTGAAAAGGATACGAGGACGCAACTAAAATGATGCTTAAGTGTAGCACTCTGAGAAAATTATCCAGCGTGTCAGATCACCCGAACAGACAGGTAAACTCATTGGGATGCTTGGACGTATCTTAAATAAGATGCGTCTATTCATTTAGCGATGAAAATGTAATATCAAACGAACAATGTAGGCGTGAAAGACTGACCTAAGGAGAGACGAGATGTTTATAGAGATGTTTGGATGAAGCTAAAAGAAGATCATCTTTATTCAATCACTGCATTTAGCGATAACGTTGTTATCGTAAACTTATCATTGATAGACCATTGATAATGATATTTAAACTTAAGCGTGACACTGTATTAAGCAAAGGAAGCAAATTAGAACCGCATGCATTTTACAACAAACGCGTACTCACTACACATGTGGGTTATCGCCGGTGAGCGATCAAGGAACCATTCAATGAAATAAAACTCTGTTTTACATATACGTATCTGGTCTGATTTCATTCTTGATCGTCGCCTTTTAACGTGCGTGTTCGTTGATCTGCATTATTGCATCGTCCAGTGGTTGTTTAACACAGGCGAATAACTCATGCAGGGAAACGCAAGGAGACTTGTTAGCGGGTTTAAAGGTTTTATTGTGGAGCAGGTTCGTTCGCAAGGGAAGAAACCAAAAATGTATTCCTTCAAAAATATATACTAAAATTAGTTCCGCCTTACTTATTTTTTTTAATCAACTTCAAAATGGTCATGAGCGGACAGATCTCAGGGAAATTTCTCTTAGATTTTTATATTGATTGTACGTCTAGGTCGGCTGCTTCCTCGCCAAAAACACTGCCTCAAAAACTCTATATCCAACATGTGACACAATGTCTATCTAATAATTCGAGACCTGTTTTTAGCATGTTTTGTCAATGGAGTTGAGCTTTGAACCCGTATCCCTTGATTCACTAGGTGCACTGGGTCTATTTTTCTTCGCCCCCAGATTGTCCTGACCTGTGTTTGATAAAACTCTCTCGAAATCCATACTAATTAATATAACCTCTATCTACCGGTGTAGGGTCCCAAGATATAACAATTGTATTTTAAACTAACGCATGCAGATGATATTTGAAACTGACAAACTGAGGAATTTCCATTTCAAACTTACGTCTGACAGACCATTGAAAATTATATTTCAAATTTAAATATGGCAGGCCACGCAAGTTTTATGACATACTACTAAAATATTCGAAAGTTAGGAATAACAGACTAACGAAAATGTTATTTCAAAATAAAGTCTCAGAGACCAACAATAATAGCGTGGCATACTGTTAAAAACGTAGGCCTGATAAATCGGCGTAAATTGGATTTATATTTCATTGGGTTTTTTTTTTAGATGAAGATTAATAATGTATATTATTTAGACCATTACGCTCATCGTGGTTGTTATTTTCGGAACGGTTCGGCCGATATAACCTCCGACTTTCTCCAGATTACTTGTTTCTGTTTGAAATTCCCTGCAGATTCCCGAGTTCGATGTAAAGATTATCAAGTTAACAAAAATCCACTTCAAGGCGATCGAGGGTTACAATGGTCGAAACTGTGGAAATCATAACCAAAATGAAATAGTAGTTTGAATAATTTAAATAATAGAGGCAATTTATTTACATCTTAAACATAACAGAACTACTAATCAATCGATTAAATTTTTTAGCATAATGTACTGTGCTAAGAAATGTCTGCTTATAGAGATAACACAGTTTCCCATTTGATGATGATGATCATCATCATCATGATCATGGTAATGATCACCGTCATTGCGGCAACTGCGTTACACGATCTATTCATCAGCATCATCGTCTACAGCTTGTCTCATACGATACAAAAATCCACAGCGACAAACGAACAACTGCAACAGCAATTAGATTAAAAATTATGATCTCTCAGTGAAAGACCACAAAGACTTTTCGGTCGTCGTCGTCGTGGTTGTCATCATCATCATTATCATCATCGTCATTGATTTAGCGCCTATTTTATACATGCTGACATGTGTTGGACGACTTTTAAAAATGGACTTCAAAGCTAGCCTGCCTCTGGTCTGATTTCTATCTATTTCTCTTTATCTCAAAACTATCCATCGTATAATTCTAATATTATTTCTCTCCATGCTACACATGTCCCCAACCCTCTCTTGCGAATTTTCACTTTTAACATCATCACACTGCATACACATAGTTGTTAGACTGTTCCTTTGTTCTACAACTCTTACCTGCTGTTACTAGACAATAGCAAAAGTACCCCAACGTTACCTTATCTATTTTTAATATTTGCAATTGCTCAAGCACCAACTATTCCCTGCGATCCAATTGTATTACTAAAGTAACACAGCATTTTAACGATCTCAATAGAATCGCTATGCCTGCTCCACTCCTGCCTTCTTACCTGTTTCCATAGTCTTATACGTTTCTTGCACAGAAATTATCATATTTAAACTTATCCCTAATTCCGCGGACCTAATACTTACAAGTACCACAAAAATTGGGTTACTTCCGACTCCATTTTCTACAAACTGAGCAGAGGAATTCATCTGTTTCCGGTAACTTTCAAATGTTACAATCACTGACCATTATTAACATCATGGATTCTGACTTCCACTTTACACTTTGACTCACACCTTTCCCCCACTTTTTATCTGCGCCTAAACTTAAACGTCGAGTTCATGGAACTGCGGAACTGTCTTCCGTTTGCCTGCTTTCCAGCTGACTACAATATGGTTGTCTTCAAGTCCAACGTAAACAAGTTCTTGATGAGCCGTTCCATATAAATTAACAAATTTACAGAATTTCTATTACTCACGATTACTATATTGTCCAATTGACTACTGTACACTCTTTAATCCTTATCCTCCAGTGGCCTCTGTGCCTTGATAAGTGATGATGCCTCTGTAAAAAAAAACGCACGATCAGCCGACCAACGGAAAATTTCCCTGTAAAGATGGACGCATCTAACGAGTTGATTACTAAAAGAAAATGTCTCAATTTAATTTACAATTTGCAAATTAAGTTTCACTAAGAAGCAGGCGAGTGGATTTAGTTTATACCGTATGCGCATGTGTGGAAAATACGATTGTATGCAAATTAGGTTGCATTGTTTTGCTTTTTGTCAAGGATTTTAATTAGACTGAAAGCTTTTTACTGATGCTGATAAGTAGTTTTCTTTCATCGTGCTTTTAGCGTCAAACAGAGCACCTCTCATCGATTAAACGAATCACAAATTTAGAAACAGCCAAGTTTTTCTTAGCGATTAAGATTAAATATACTCCAATGTCTACATATTTTAAATCTGAAAACAGATTAAATAGCCGTGAAGCCTTCTTATATAAGCTTTCATATTTATTTTTTAGTTACAAAATGTCAGCTTTCAAAATGAAATCTACAAATTAATCGTATACAATGGGGTTGTTCGAATCAGGTAAGATGTGTGGTCAAGTTTAGAGTAAGGCTAAACATAAGTGAAGGTGTGTTATTGGTTCTAGTTTATAAAATCTCCTGATCTGAAATGGAACACGTACATCAAGTCTGTTGCCAAGGTCGCAGGAAAGATGGTGGGATCCTTCTACCGCCCCAGAAGATATCTCACTACTGATGCAATTCTCTATCTATATAAAAGCCAAGTACGGCCAAGGATGGAATACTGTTGCCATATCTGGGCAGGAGCTGCCAAAAAACAGCCTATCATGCCTTGACAGAGTACAAAATAGACTTCGTGGTTTAGTGGGGGATGCCCTTTTCTCTACCCTGCAACCCCTCTCCCACAGAAGAGACGTTGCAAGCCTATCCTTGTTTTATCGTTATTTTCATGGCAGGTGCTCGTCTGAACTCCAACCCCTGGTCCCCCCTCGCCAATCTTTCACGAAAAACACCCGTCTAGCTGAATCCACTGTGAAAAATTTCCCCCACTCTATATCTGTGCCTAAATCAAAACGCGGATTTCATGAACAAAGCTTCTTTCTTAGAACTGCACGCCTGTGGAACTCTGTTCCGTCTGCCTGCTTCCCTCCGGACTACAACTTGTATGTCTTCAAGTCTAATGTTAACAAATTCCTAATGAACCGCCCCCTTAAGTAAACACTTCATCAAATCTCCTCACTAACGTAATGTACTTGCAATAACTCTTATCCCTGAGTGGCTTCCGGGCCTTGATAAGTGGTGATCTCTGTGTAAAAAAAAAAGTATAAAAAATTATCCAGCGTGTGAACTGTTCCAGTATTTAAAAAAAACAGTATATATAAATGATTCAGTTTAGAATAAGGCTTAACATAACTGACGATAGGTAAAAGGATATGTGATCAATTTTAAGATAAGGCTAAAACACAATGACGTTTGGTCCAGTTGAATTAAAAATAACTGTAACCGACAGGGATTCCGAGGCAATTTTTGCTAGGTCGGAATGCCCTTCCTTGATGGGTACTGACTTGGCATCCCCAACTTCCGACTTTGCGTCACATCTTGCTTCGGTGGGAAGAAAGTAGATATCTACATGACTACCCAATCCTATATAACAACTCAATCTAACCTTAACCGTCTTAGGTATGGCACAAAGCTGTCCTCAATGGTTAAGGGTCAATTTGGGATCTTTGGTAAGAATGGAGCAACTTCCAATAAACAAACTATGAATGTGCAAAATATTTATTTGCAAAATACGAGACTTCAAAAACAATTAATTCACAAACCTATCGTATGCAAAACATATGACTGAACGGCAGTTCGCATGAAGTAATACTCAAAATGTCAACCGATGCATGGTTCTGTTTAAAATAAAGCTTAAAATAACTGAAAACGTCTGTTTGGTTACGTGATCTAGTATTGTGCCGCATCCTGGTCGCAGGTTACCAAAGTGTACTCTTTGATCGTCCAAGTCAGTATCTTAGTCAACAGCGACTAGATGTGACTTCTTAGTGTGGCAGATACCCGTTGATCGCTCTGGTTAGTCTTCAATTCGCGATCGGGTGTTCGTCGGTGCTTCTTGCATCAGGGTTGATATGCCGTCGTCTAGCCGGTCTGTTGTATGCTAAAAGAAAATCCATAATTTGTCCTCTGCCATTTCACTAAGTCTGTATTTAGATTTTACTTCTCTCTTTCGATCAAACGGTGAGGTTGGCGTGGAGAGAGGTATGTGTGGCGATTCTCTACAAGTGGCTCTCGCTTTTACCGACTCCGGCTTTTGCCTAGCTCTGACTCAAACTCTGTCTCAACTCTCTCGTTTTTCGACTGTGCGCTCCATTATATATTCAGGGGTGGGATGAAACCGGGGTTGTCCCTGGACCAATCATACGAGTGTACCTGTGGATCTGCAAACGTTTCTCATGATCTAATGGGGTCACCCCGTGATCCCCAGGTTGGAGCATTGCACTTGATATAATATAATTTCTCCGGAACCCTAAGTCATTACTTGTTTTGGAGTACAATCTTCAAAAGTGATATTGTTTGTCGATTTTCATAAAAGTAAAAGTCACAAATTCTAATCTTTTTTGCTGTCACCCGGGCACACCGATGATAAATACAAGAATAAAATAATCATATCTGCCCGGCTTTCCCCAGTACCCCGGGAATCTCAGCCTCTCCTAGTGGTGATCTGAACCGCTCCCTGGGACGGTCACGTCACAGTATATATAAGAAACGATTAAAATAAGTAAAACGTCTGATCAGATAAGTGGTATATTTTAGAATAAGGCTAAAAAACGAAGGTATGTAATTGGTTGCGTGGTCCACTTAGGCTAACAAATAAGTGTAGGAGTTTGAAATAAATGTATACGTGGAAACGTTTAACAAGAGTCTTAAAATAACTAAAGTGTTGGCATCAGATGCATAGTCTACATTAAAATAAGGCTTAGCATAACTTAAAGTGTATGATTGAATGCTTCCTCTAGTTTAGAGTTAAGCTTAAATGTGCGTGAAGACATAATTCGTGTAATGTATGCAGTCGCAGACTATTGTATCATTTATTGACCACCAAGTATCATATTGAATTAAACAACATGAACACGTTTTAATCTCACTGCAGATACTGGAGAGAACGACAGTATATAAGCCTTTGGAATTTGAAATTTGAATGGTTATAAAGAAAAGCACAATGCAGTTCTTAGCTTCTTTCATCAGTTTTACCGCATGCCATTCCTCGGTGAGTTGCAAAATTCCGATCGGGAATACTTCTTTTATACGACTCGTTGGTTTGCTGTTTTTTTTTTGTTGGTTTATTAGTATCGCAATGCTTTCAGACTGTCTGATGCTACATATTTAGCTATGTTATAAAATCCATTTATTGACTTGGCTTTTTGTTTTAGGGCATATCAATTATTTCTTTCTGTTATGAAATGCAGAGATACAATAGCGTTTATTTACTATTGAGTTAGCACTTATTAAGGCCAAAATAAATTAGAGAATAAGTTAATGAAACGGGATAGGGATAAAAAGTTTTAATTGCATCTGGGGACGATGTATCACAATCATTTGTTGATATAAGATTCGAAGGCGACTGTGTTGTCATTTGCAGGAAAGTAGTCCTGTTGTATTTGTTTCACAGACGGTACCTCATTGTAATGCAGCTTCCTGTTCCAGTAGTTTCTTTCCAAGGAATGCAAGGTTATAGAACTCTTTTCCTGCTCACTGTTTGCTTTCTACCTACAGCCTTGATAATTTCAAGACTAAGGTCAATAAGCATCTTTTGGCAATAATAAGCTTTCGTTATTGTTAGCTCCTTACATCAAGTTGTTTCATACCTTGTCTCGAGCGCTTTCCATAAAAACGTGTTTGGAATGAGGTCCATTTCATGAATATTCCTGTCAGATGCTAGGAAGAAAGCAAAGAACTTTTCCATTGTGCTCAATAGTGCCGAATCACCATTCACTTTAATGGAACTGATTTCTTCCAAAAGAGGAAATTTCATAGGAATACCAAATGCATAGGCGGTTTCAAGTCGCTTGTATATGTCCATCTGTAGAGATGACGACGTTAAGTATTTTGCAGTTCTTGCAAAGAGGTGTCGACGTCTTGATATTCCCAAATGGCCACCTATTTGGTACTGACCAGGTTCTAATGTTGCTTAACTTCGATTATCTAAGAAGAATCGTTGTGTTAACGTGATTTCCTGTTGTAGTAGAAAACGTATTCTTGTTGTGAATGTTGTTTAAGGAGGGGTCATTAATTGTAGCTCAATTGAACAATTTCTACGGAAATACGGACACCGTACAGAAACACCCCTTCTATACGAAAGGGTCTTTAAGAAATCGAGAAAATTATCTACTCTAGATCCGAAGTTCATTTTGTCCTATGTTAAAGAAAGAGTGTTCTATACGACATCTTCCCAGCTGTGACAGAAGTACTCTTATGGTGTATATGACATATAGGTCTAGGATTGAATCTGTAGTAAGGTAATTTCTGAGGTGATAAAATCATCTACCGATTTTCCCAGCATATTTAGTAACAGTTTGGATATAGGTCTTCCAGTTTCGACATGGAGTAAAAATCAGTGCTAAGTAGTGTACCGAAAAAATAGTATGTTAAAAAGAAGGGTTTTACCCAAGAAAAGTATCATTTTTTTTAATTGAGGCAAAACAAAATCCGAGCGTTGGTAGTAAAACGAGGTAAGGTTTGTTTTAGACATATTAAAAAGTAATAAGCAACTTTATCTTGTTTGCACAATGTGCTCCAGACTAGAACAGAGAGAGAGAGAGAGAGAGAAAGAGAGAGAGAGAGAGAGAGAATCGGTGAGATTTTTTATTAATAATTCTCTGTAAGGTGCTGCTATATATCAGTACACATGTCAACTAATGACACCAGGCTACAATTTTGAGATCATTAATGAGATCAGAAATAGGATTGATTCAGAATAGATTCTTCGAGTTCGCCAGCGTTTATACTAAATGCTTTACATTTCTGTTCGCTGACGACTACTTTTATAGATCTGTCTGTAACTATCTGCTAGTCTTCACATTAAAAAAGAGACACGAGAATACATTTCCATAGAAAGTAAACACAAGGAGGAAATGGAAGAATTCACTTATTGTCTACCTTCCAGCAATAATTAGAATAAAGTGGGTATCGTTCTTTGTCCCTTGATCTCATCCCCATTTCCTATTTGAGTCCCAAGCCTTGCAGCAAATAAGGACAGCACACACTGATAAAAAGGATTATCAGGTTACCGAAACTAATATACTAATTGGCTATTTACGTTATATATACAATAATAATAATGCAAATAATCATAATAACAATATAAAACCTATAAAAAAAAGTCTATTTTATGAGCCTCACACTATCACAGAGAAAAGATGTAATGGTTGGGAAGACATTGTCTGATATTTTATGACCAACAACTTTGTGATAATTGTTTCCAAAAAACAATAGAATCACTTATCCTATGTGACAGCAACACATAAGCAATTGCCTTTGTAACACACACAAATAGATTTCTTTTGCTGAGATTGTTGACAATTTCTTAATTTAATTAAGAGTCAAACAACTTAATCATAACGAACCAGAGACTGATTGATTTTACTGAGACAATTTATTGATGATCAATTTTTGTTGCTTATGGATGTAGTATCTCTTTTCGGGCTGCTTATGCTTTTATAAAATTTATTGACTGAGTTTTCTTTTCTTAAGTTTTTGTGTACAGCAACCTTTCCGGACTACCTTGTGTTGTAACATAATAACTATGATATGCAATCCATTTTATACATTTTCTCTCGTGAGTGTAGCAACCATAAAAACATTTATAGATATTGAAAAAAGTATGCATTTTATTTTGTATTGCTTTCATTTTATTCCCATTCCAACTGACTTGGTTCTTACAACACTCTGGAAATCAATGAGCAGCTCATACTGCAATAGGTTTGAGAGGAACCTACTAACCGTTTCCCTTAGCATTTATTTTGATTATTTCGCTTTTTTTTCTTTATTTTGAGGTTAAGTATCGCACAACTCATCATTTATAAAATGTTGTATCCTGCTTTTTATTAATTAATTAATTAATTAATTTTTGTAAATGCAAATCATCAAAATATATTGTCATATTTATAGTACGTAAGCCCAAATGTGATATTTTGGGGAAAAGAATAAACTTAGATAATAGACTAAGCGATGACTTTCGAACCTCAGCACAACTGGATCTTTTTAGCCTTGTGCCGCATCTCGTTTTTTTGCAATAAGAAAAAACTAGGGTAAAACTACAAAAAATCCTATTTCTTATTTCTCTCCTCGTTTCAATCTGTTTTCATAAAAACAGAAAGATACCGAACATCTATATACAATAAAGAAAAGTCCAGTATAAATCTCTTCCTCTCTCTCCCTCTCTCTCTCTCTCACACACACATATACACACACACGCATATATATATGCGAAAAACATCATCCTGAATATATATATATATATATATATATATATATATATATATATATATATATATATACGCAAAATTAATCTTCGGAATAAACCACATATTTATATAATAGAAATATTTTTCTGTGATTTCTTTTAATTTAAAGTTCGCCGTCCCTAAAAAATCTTATATATATATATATATATATATATATATATATATATATATATATATATATATATATATGAGACAAATATTCATCGATCGAAATAAGCACCATCAAAATCAACACATTTTATTCAGCGCAAAACAAGTGTAATTAAGCTAGTAACGTAAAAATCTTTCATTCTGGTAGCGATGAAGTCGTCGAAGGTGTTTTTGATATCGTTTGGATTTTTTAAGCGTTTATCACGCAGAAAGTTGTCAATATGCTTGAAAAAGTGGTAATCGGTAGTCGAAAGGTCTGGAGAGTACGGCGGATGTGGAGTTCAATTCGTTCAACTTCTGCAGGGTCAGTTTAGCAACGTGCAGTCGGTTATTGTCGTGGAGGAGAATTGGACCTTTGCTGTTGACTAATGCTGGGTGTTGTTGAAGTTTATGATGAATTTCATTCATGTGTTGACAGTACTTCTACGCCGTAAGGGTTTCGCCTGTATTCAAAAACTGTGATGGATGAGACCTGTTGCAGGCCAACAAACAGTAAACATGACCTGTTTTGGAGCAACTCTGGCTTCGAGAAGTGTCGTGGAGCTTCTCCGGCATCATTTGAGTTCTCCGGCATCATTGAGTTGAGTGTCGCCGGTTATCACACAACCCCCCCCCCAAAAAAAAAAAAAACACTTTTCATCGCAAGTCGCAATTCGGTCAAAAAGCGGGCCCTTCTTGTTGCGTAAAAAAGGAAGATTACACTTCATCACGTTATTTTTTCTCGTTCAATTTGTGAGGCACTCATTTAATAAGGTTTTTGTCTTTCCAATCTCTCTCAAGTTGTTGAAAATCGTCGTATACGTTACGTCTGATTCAGAAACAAGTTCCCACACAGTTGTCCGTGGATTGGCTTAGATTAAGGCTCTTAATTAATCGTTGTCAACATTCGATGACCGACCACTACGCTCATTATCTTCAAGACTCTCATCGCCGCCACGAAATTTCTTAAACCACCATTGTGCTATGCGTTCAGTAATGATTCCTGGGCTAAACGCTTCGTTGGTATCGCGAGATCCTTCATCAACTTTTCGGCATAACTTGAATTGAAATAAGAACATTGTGCGAATTTTTCCATGTTGTATTCAACGTTCTAAAAAGAAGATATGATTGTTGTAGAACGATTGTAATTTAAATGATTAGATAGAGCGAAAAATTCTCTTTAAAATGACATATGAAGTAAAGGTATTATAACGAAAACTTATTTGAAAATACATCATGTGAAATCAAAGTTTAAAATTCCGAAAAAATCATCTTATCAACCTAATATATAGCGTTAGCGATGATAACATGAAGTCAAAATTCAAAGAGAAAAAAAGACACCGACGAAACACCGGCAACAATAAAGAATCAGTTAGATTTGTGTAATATTTTTTTTTTAATTTTCTCTTTAAAGGTTTGTGAAAGACAAACACATGAAGAAAGTATAATTAAACATGAGACATGAAAGGGAGTAGAGATCACAGATAATAGTTACTAACGAAATTCTTCACATAAACAGCCCCTAAAGACAACCAAACTAACTATGATTGCCGTGGGAAAACAATTATAAGTGATACACAAGGGATTAACTGATGTAATGTAACTGCGAAATTTGATTGAGAAATCTGGAAAAAAAAATGCGATGAGCAGTAAAACGCCATGTGAAAATGCCTGTTCGACCTATCTAACCAGTGATCACTAGGGCTGTGACAACAGCATATTCTTTTCATCGATTTGACTCTTGAGTATATATCCGTTAATATCTTATATGTTTTTATATAGACTGATGTGGTTCTCGTCGATTGACTGTGCCTTACTGTGTTGGATATATACTTGATAGTCTAAAGAATGAAAAGAATATTCTGTTGTCACAGTCCTTGTGATCACAAACTTTATCTGACTGATTAATATCAATACACAATATAACTTTGTATCCTATTATTAATCTAATATCAAATATTGTGTTTCATCCCCAGTTCATACTAGTAGGAGGAAATGAAGCAATTGTATACGTATATTCCGTTTGGAGTCCAGCACACAATTGGTTTCATTAGAGTAGCATATGCACCACATTCTCTCTTTCAGCCACTACCGATTCATTACGTCACTACGTCGAACACGTCCATCTAATTTCATTTTTAAATTTAATTTTTAGTGGAGAATCTAAGAAAATCCAAATTGTAATTGGCACTTTCCTTCCTATATTATTCACAATGATGTCACAATATGTTTAGTGCTAGAATCAGCAGTTTATATATAATAATTTGAATAATAAAAACAAGCGGGCTAGAGGTGTGCCTCAAATTCTAGTAGTTTATCATTTATCGAGATTAGATTGCCAATGTTTACAATTGAGTGTAATTCTTATATTTCTACAAAAAAAAAAATCTGTTCACTCTTTCATAATGTATAATTACCATATTTCATTTGGATCACCAATCAATTTTCTCTCTCCTTCTTGGACAGCGTCCAAAAAAGAGTATCACACCTTATATGTTCCATCGCCGCAATATTACATCCCTTTGGTTCTTTTAAAAGTATTTCAATGGAATGTGCGTCGACGAACTTTGTTGCACTTGTGACGCTTCATCGTAAATATCCCCGACTAATCCGACTAATCCGACAAGATCATAACTCTTCTCTTTAGCGATTCACATATGCAAGAAGAATTTCCTCTTTTATAGCTTATTTTCCTTGGCCAGCTTACTAATGAAATTCAATCTATGCTCACTGTTTCCCTTGCTTTACTATTATACAGAAATTTAAGTTAGTACTAGGACGATTAATCGAAATCGGAATCGGGAATCGTAAAATATGGACTTTTTGGGGTATCGGAATCAGTATCGGTATCGGAATCAGAAAAATGACAATGACAAAAAACGATTTTTTTTTCAATTTTATTTTTATTTTATTTTATTTAAAAGAAATGTTAACACTGTGGGTAGTAATGTTAAGATAATGAATATTTATTGATTTTAAACTATCAGTAAAACTAAGATCTATAGATCCTCCTCCATTATTATTATCGCTCTTAAGAAACTATCTGCATATTTAACATATGTTTTACGCTAATCGGCAAAAATAACAACTTTATAATTAAATAGTTAGAGATTTATAAAGAATCGGAATAGTAATTGTATCGGAATCGGGAATTGTATTGGAATCCAGAATTTAATACGGAATCGGGAATTGTACCGGGATCGGTAAAAATATTGGAATCGTCTCTAATTTAACTGTAATATGAACACGCATCTTACTGCACAACGCCAAACTTAGGATGACCCTATAATGACCTTATAGAATGACCCTATAAATCTGGCACCTAATTCACAGTAGCCCATTATGTGACAGTGACACTATACCTAGCATGAGGTGAATTGAAGTGTTTTGTTTATCTGGTAACTGTTTAAAGAATTCGAAATGATTGTTGGCTTTTTGTGTGATATCTCTTAGTTTTGATAACGTGAATAGATTGCTGTTGGTTTCAGATTTAATTTCTCGTTTGAAATTGAGTTTATGTTTTTTTTCTGCATTTATGTTTGTAGTTCAAGAATGAACTTTCTTTTCTCACTTCCTTGCCCGTTTCGATCTTATTTCTTCGTGAACAAAAACATTATCGACGTGTTTCCTTTCCAAAGCAATTTTTAATCGCATTATAAATATCGCAATTCCTGGTTCCCACCCATAAATACCTGACCCTCTACCTGCCTCCTTGTAATTCCCTACTTAATCAATTTCGCCGATTGTAAATCGAAACGAATTTTATTCCGTTTCCAGTCGGTCATTCTTGAATGGCATTGATTCTGCCATCGTTTTCTTTCTATTCTTTCATTATTTTTTCTCTTCTTCATCAGCTTTTCTTCTTCATCGCCTCCTGCATTTTTTATATCTTCTTCTTCTTCTTCTTCTTCTTCTTCTTCTTCTTCTTCTTCTTCTTCTTCTTCTTCTTCTTCTTCTTCTTCTTACTGTATTTCTTGTTTCATCTTATTCTGCTCATTTTTTCCATCATCTAAGATTTTTCTTTATCTACTTCTTATCCTGTTTTTCTTATCATCACAGCATCACATCCTTCTCTTTATTTTTCTTCTTCTTCTTCGCCTTCTTCCTTTTCTTTTTGCTTCCTCCTTTTCTTCTTTGATACTTCTTTTCTTTTTCTACACTGTACTTTTCTTCTTCCTTTTCTTGTGATTTTATCATTCTTCTTCACAATCATTATGTTCTTCTTTATATTCGTCTACTTCTAACTCATCCCCTTTCGTTTTCCACTTGTTTTTCTTCTTAAATAGTTAGTCCTCCTCCTCCTCCTCCTTCTCCTTCTTCCGTGTATCTTTATTTTCTTCTTGTTCTTGTTCTCACTATTTCTTTTATCTCTTTCCCTTTCTCCTCCTTCTTCTTTTTCTTTTCCCTCTTCTTTGTATACTACTTTCTCCCCCCTCTCTTATTCTCTCTCGACATGTTTTTTCTCCTATTTTTCTTTATTCGATTTATGCTACCTCTCTTTCTCCTCTTACAAATTCTGTTTCGTTCCCATCCATAATCCTTCTTTCAGTCAGAGTTTTCATTATCGATCTCTTCTTAGCATATTATTTTTGATTAATAGTATTTATAACCAAACTACGTGATCCTTCAAGTGCGTTGACTTTCAGTCGGTTTACATCGAGTGGATCGTAGTTGCACCGAAAACATTTTTTTTTTTTTAGGTTATTAGATAAATCATTACCGAAACAAACCCAACGGACAATAAACGTATATGTCAAAATAAAAACATCTCTAAACAAACAAATAAACAAACAAACAAACAACACGTTTTCCATTTTTATACAAAGTTTCTCTGAAATCTATTAGGAGTTGCGTCGCAGAAAGAATTATTTCCATTCTGCATAATAGAGAATATCATTTACCATTCGGAGTAATCCTGACCCGTGAAATCAAATACATTTACTCGTTCTTTTCTGCCAAACTTTTGTATAAGAATTTAAAAGAATTATTTAGCAACAATTACACACAATACTGCTAGTGTATGTTTAGTGCTAGTGTTAATATCGGATGACCTTTACGTTACTTCGATGACGTTACTTCTTTTGCAGGTTAACATAAACTCTAACAACCTCTAGTGGACATTTCCCTTTTTCTTGAGGTTCTGGATATGACCTTAAACTATATGCGATGGTGAGGCCCCAGCTTGCGGACTTTGGGGAGTGTGGAGCAATCCTTTAAATGCCATTGCTCCCAGGTCCACACTGACCCGGAGTGGCAGTACCTGTAAGAGTCCCAACTATGGCGTAAATAGAAACCGACTTGAAAAAATATATATATTCTATTAAAAAATTATTCTTCAAAATCACTGGATTCGGCATTAAATAACCTGAAAAGGGTTGATATGCCGTAAAACAAAAACAGCCAACCAACCAAACAAACTTTTCTTGATTTCTTTTAGTTATAAAAGAAACGGTCTAAAAATATGGGACGGAGAGACAAACAAAGAGATAGACAGACAGATATATAATAGAAGATTAAAAACGGGGGAAAATTATAGCATGTTGACTTAGAAGACTACATTATAGCAAATTGATGATAACATAGAGTTACATTTGCATTAAGTACTAACCCTATTAATTCTAATAATCCATTGCAATGCATCGAACGGAAACTATAATTCTTGGTCTGCTGTACCTTATCAGACCAAAAGTATGTACAAAATTTCAACCAGATCGATCGAGTAGTTTCCGATAAATTTTCTCGAGTAAATGTAAGATTGTGGTGACTAATCCCTATAAATTTTTATCAACCCCTAATTGTGCATGGAACGAATACCATAATACTTAATTCGCTGCACCTTATCATAACAAAGGTGAATACAAAATTCTATCTAGATAGTTTCCGATTTTTTCAGAAAAAAAAGTGTCCGAAATCTCTGTAATTTTACATTTATCCTGATAGTGGCTATTAGTTAAAACTGGCCCCTTTTATGCTTTGGAAACGGAAAAAATCACACGGGGCGAGATTAAGTGACTAACTAGGTTGTTCCAGTAGCAGAGTATTTTTCTTGATAAACCGCTGGAGTCCAAGGCATTATTGGAAAAAGATGTATTGTTATAATGCAGAGATGATATGCATACAAAAACACGTGGACAGAAACGCCATGTTTGCAGAGAGCTAATTTAAGGATAGTGCTAAAATGTTATACGAAAACGCATTACAATTACAGTAGAAACCCGGGATACGGTGGCCCAAGGATACAGTTTTATTTTTCAGGTTACGATGTGGAGTACGATGTTTTTCCGGGCCCTGGTTACGGTACTTGCCCCGCCTTACGGTGGTATTTATAATGTTATTTAATTATATACATATGTGTACTATATACTGTACTGTATTGTTTTACTAATTTTTATGCCATATCCCGGAGTTGTACTGTATTCCTCTTCTCATAGTTCTTACAATGAGACGAATTAAATATTATGAAAGGAAAAAAGTTAATGGAAAAATGAATTAACATAGGTTTACAATCAAAATATCTTAAACTTTTTCTTTCTTGTGTTAAGTCTATATTGATATGCTGTAAAAAAAGCAACTAAAGCAAACAACATCGATTAAACATTTGAAGATGCAAAAAAAATTGAAACATAAATTACTAGATTCTGCATTAAATAACGCCAAAAGTGTTGATATGATGTAAAAAAGCAAACGAAACATAAAGAATAAATATTTGAATACTTGAAGCATAATAATCTTTCTTCAAAAAATTACTAGATACAGCATTAAATAACTAAAAAATATTAAAATAAAACAACCAAATTCAATAATCTATACTATTAATAAAATTCAAAATGTTTATTTATTTATGTGTGTGTGTATATATACTAATAAAACTTTCAAACGGATGCACCTAATTGAAAAATTATTTTTCCCCTGAAAGGTGTGAGTCCCTGATTGTCCTTATTTATATATGGTTCGTAACAGACAACGCTGAGTCACACAAAAAGCCGAAATAAGGGATTTGGGCCGTTTGTTGGAATTGCAGAAAAAGTTTCCTGCCCATGCCAACGGAATTTAGCACTGCCTGTATACAGTCGCTGTAACATCTTTCAGCATACGGACAGGACTTGTGGCGCAATGGATAATTCGTCTGCCTACGGATCAGAAAATTCCAGGTTCGAATTTTGACAAATTCGTAATAATTTTAGCCATCATTTTAGCCAACGTTTACTCAATATCCTTACCCTTAGATAGGGTATTTTTTTCAGTGATTTTGTTTTGTGCGTATGGGAATTTTCCATACTCCGAGTTCACAAGGTAAGCGTTGATGCTAAGACGATGTTGAGTGTACTTGATGTTGAGTGTACTCGATTTTGTATTTGACTCTGCGTTGTGTGTGCTGACGCGGCGCAGCCGCTAATTCTAAATAAATATCTAAAGACATAGAAACTTGAAACACAAATCCTTCTTCCAAAATTATTGCATGCGGCATTAAACAACTCCAAAAGGGTATATCTGCCCTAAAACTGATCAACCAAGCCAAATCAAACACATTAAGTTTATATGTAAATGTATATATATATACACATGCTCACACACACACACACACATATACATTTGTGTGTGTGTGTGTGTGTGTGTGTGTGTAATTGAAGTATCAAAATACCTTTTTCATAATTATTAGATTCAGCATTAAATTATCCGAAAACGGTTGCTACCACATAAAAGAAATGAAACAAACAAAATACCCTTTTAATTTTCATTTCTTTCTATTTCTATTGCTTTATTTCGATACTCCATTCATTATGTCTCTCATCTGTGTCTTCCTCTATTTTCTCTTATTGCATTCATTCTGTATTCGGTCTTTTCGTCCCCCCTCCTCCGTTTTTCTTTCTTCTTTGATTCTTTTATTTCAATCCGTCCCTTTTTAATTTTTATTCTTTCTTTTCATATCATTTCTCTAATTCCTTCTTGTCTTTTTCTTTTCTTTCATTCTATCGTTTGTACGCCTTTCCTTTCTTTCTTTTATCCGTCCACCTCATTTTATCATTCATTTAATCCCCTCCTCCTTTCTACTACAATTCCACATTCCTCCTTGAATTCTGTATCCCACTTCCATTTTGATACAATTTATTTGTTTCAACTTTTTTCTTTTTTCCAATACCCGATATTTCACCATCTGTTTCCAACTTGCATTCTTCTAGTTGCAACGCCCCCTGTCGTTCCTTTGTTGCATCAGCTAAATTTAAAACATCTCACGGCTGATTGAATCGCATCAGAATCTCGCGGATGCTTTCATTGGCCACCATTTCCCCGCGACACACCTTTCGACCTTCCAATAAAATTCTCTAATCCATTCTTCCTCATCTGAATGCAAGTCAATAACCAGCCAATCTTCATCCGGTGGAGTGGACATGGGAAGGTGAAATTAAAATGCCTGTTTGAACAGATAACGATTAAAATAAATAAATACACATCTTATTTTGTCGCTGTGTGTGTCTTCTTACTGATCTTGCCTGCATCATTCTGATGGTTGAAGAACACAAATCAAGCAAAAATAATCGACTACAATTATCGCCAAAAGTTTAAAACTCTCTTACAGGTGAAATCAAGACTAAAACGAAAAATATATCGATATTCATAGATGTCCATGAGTTTCCTACTAATATCCTATGCTTAACTTTTGAATTTCTTATATAAATCAAAGATATTCCCTCGTTACCAAATATTATTTTGGAAAATGCCTGCCCTCTGTTGACTGAAGTGTGCTTCTGGTCCTATGCAGTTCTAGGAAGTTCACCTTCTCAGGATTTGCTTTCTCTCTTTTTGAGAACGAGGTAATTTATTGATAATTGTATGAGGCTCTATACTGACGAAGTTGCCCAGACATTTTGAAGGCCAAGGAGCTTTTCTCTCTTTGGCTCTGACTCCGATTTTCTGACCCTTGTGTTACATTATCATGCAGTGGAAGGAAGATAAATAAGTGTGTGTCATTTGTAAATAGTATCACTGCTAACATTAAAGACTAAACTACTATTTCTACGTAATAGAAAGTACGACCATCATCTCTATATAAAGTAAACATTGTGTATATGCTTATATTTTTGTATATATATGTACATATGTATGTATACATATATGTATGTATGTATGTTTACACACACACGCACACACACACACACACACACACACACACATATATATATATATATATATATATATATATAATTCCTAGTGAACTAATTAATCGACTATTTTGAATTTCGGAACACAACTGCTACATTTGAAGGTAAATAATATGGGTTATATTTGGTTGAATTCAGCATTATGCAAACATGCCAAAAGGGCATGGAAGTCTGAGAAAATTACGATAGCCTTGATTTTTTTATGTAATTTAAACAGTAGGCTTCAGACATGAATTAATAAATAGTTCCCAAATTTCAGTTTCCTTGGATAATTTGAAAAACATTTAAGAAGAATTAAATGGGCACAGTTTACAATTTAAAAATTCAAATATTTCAGATTTACACAAAATTTGATCCGTGATTATTAGACACTAATTAAACAAGATTACTTGAATTTCATGTTTTCTCCAGACTTTAAGTTTAACATTTAATATTTTAGACATTTTCTAGAACAAAAATCATGTAAAGAATTCTGATTAAAATTGGAATATAGATTCAAGACACAAGGCTTAATAGTATTATATCATGATTTTTATAAAATAAAGCTACATTGCATAATTATATTAAATGAATTCATTTATTTAGTTCGAACATAAACAGAGAACAGTGATATTAATTGCTGGTTAAGATTAATGTAAAAATTGTCTGCTTATTTTTTGAAGCCCGGTTTTTATTTTGCTATCGGGTCGACAAAGGCACATAAGATATGACCATTTCTGATTAAAGATTTTGTTTTATTCTCAGATAACTTGTAGACCACTTCTCTCCTCATATTAAGAATGGTTTTCTTGCCCGCTAGATGATGTCTAATTTTCCAGCCGAACGGAGAGCATAATCGGAAGTAAAAGAAAAGCAGTCTTTACTATCGCCGTTGTATAACCCAAATTATAATCTCTTATGTTTATCCTTTTTTTCATTCACTGTCTATTATTTCACCGTTTAATTTTATTTCTTTTTTTTTTTATAATTTCTGTTTCATTTTCTGTTATTTTTTTCTTTTTTTACATTACCTTTTTTTGTACACTTCCTTTCGTCTTTCTCATTCTGACTCTATGTCTTATTCCCCATCATTTCTTTGAGCAATTTAGATATTTATACAATTCATTTTTTTCAGTATTCTCTTTCGAAAACCGATATTTTTTGTTTTATCTCTTTGCAACTTGCATTTTCTTGTTGTAACGCCCCCTGCCGTCTTATTGTCGAATCTGATAACTTTCAAAGATTTCACGTCTGATTGAAAGTAAAATATCAGTACTCTCGGAAATGAAATGATAATATGATTTCAAGGAAATAAAAGAACGTGACTGTTCTTGACATTTATCGTCAATCAAAATACTATAGGGAAAGAGAATAGGTGGCAGTACCTATGCTTACGCTACAAAAAAAGCAAGATTTTCAATAAATCGTATACAATGCACGCATTTCAAATGTTTATTCGGCATAAAGTCAGCGGCCAGTTTTTCGTCGAAAAACGATCAATTCAACGAAGGTGAATGTTGGTTCTAATGTTTTATATAGCTACAAAATCCAAGTTTATATTGGTTGCAGGGCAGGTAGTTGTGCGTCTGATAAGGAAAAAGTGTAAAACAGATATGCAACGAAATAACTTGTCACATAAAGAAGAGTAACATTATATAATAAAAGAACAAGATGAAGCAATAAAGTGAAACATTTCAATGAACGTTAACTTTTCTTACAAAAAAATGTAATCAAACAACATATTTTTCATGAATGACAGGCAAGGAGTGTTTTTAGTCTGGACTAGCCTGAATTTATTTTGAATATATGCATTAATGTTTGGAACGATGTAAAATACAAGAACCTCGAAAATAAAACAAAACTATATCTGTTTCGGTGGAAATAAAATAACGTGTCCGTTCCTGATCCCAATTGCCAACCAAAATCCTCTATGGAAATGAAAAATGTGTGGAATTATCCATTACATACCGCTGTATTCAGGCAGAAGAAGCAGAACGTTCGAGACGCCATAAGAAGACAGGACCGGAAATTTATAAACGTCTGATTGATACGCGCATGCAATTGTCAGCAGCGTAAAATTAACTTTCTTCAGTTCATTGTTGGATGCTTTAGATTACTGACGTATGTTTCAAGTGGTTATTCCGACAAATGTTCTCGCCTTTCGGGATTGCAGAGGTTTTTACCTCGGCATCAAAATCAACAGAATCTAAGATATTTCTGAAATGGATTTAACTTGCTGATCTCAGTATATTGTTGGTCCTGTGCTGTTCTAGGGGGTCCACCCTTCAAAGCCTTCCTCTCTGTGAGAAGTGGTTAGTTTATTGCTAATTACGTCAGACGGCCCTACGGGGTTATACCAACGAGACTACCTCAGCATTTTAACAATTCAGCAATTCAGTTCTCCTCTTCAATCCTACTTTTTCGATCCTTGTGTCACATTTCTCACCGTGGGGGAAAGAGCTAAGGTATAATAGACATTTTCTAAGCTTAAATTTTGCGAATATATAGTTTTATATTTAATATTAATGAACAATTCAGTATTAACTAAGAATAGACCTAACTTCTGTCAAGGTGAAAATAATTAGTACGGCTTACTGAAGGAGAAGAGTGCTATAAAGTTCTATATATGCAATGACGGAGTTTTCAACCAGTTTAAACTAGGAAAACGTTCAATCTGATTCCACAGGCAAAACAAGGTTATCACATTTACGAAAGATAGAGTCAAGCTACTAATGCTGCACATTAAATTGCAGAGAAGCGCAATAGTGCACAAATGGTCACACGTAGAATTTTTGGTTTAGCTTTTAACGATTTACTTTTATTCAAATGCAGTAATGCATTAAAACAGAGGAAATATCATATTGGCATCCAAATTTCACAGCAAAATAAATAAATAAAAAAAGTAATGAATGTTTACTCGCGACGAATATCTATCTTAAAAGGAATAAAATAGAAAGAGAAAATGTCTATTATACCTTACCAGGACGTTTCCCATTGAAATTTTGTCTTAAAAAGTAAAGATATTTATGTTAAATTATTTTATTAATATACTTTATAATGATTAATTATTAACTATTTCATTGTATTGGCGTCTATAAATTCATATATATATATATATATATATATATATATATATATATATATATATATATATATATATACATAGATCTATACATGAACATATACTCTCTCACACACATACACACATGTATATATATCGCGATTTATACTTTATATAATTTTATATATATAAATATACATAAGACACACGCATATGTATATATATACATAAGACACATATATATATACATATATATATACACACACATACATAAGACACACATACACGCACATACACATACGCACACATACACACATATATATATATATATATATATATATATAAGACACATTGAAATGATAATAAAATTTACATTATTTATTTGTTCACCAAATGTTCGAACAAGAATACAAAAATATTTCATTCCTTATTCCATGGAGTAATTAATGCTCTATCTATAATATGAAACATTTCTTTATTGCGATAGAATTGACTATAAATGATTAAATAATATTTTTATATTATTCATTTATAGAGCATTAAAAGGTGTCATTTTCCTTAAATTTTCGTGGGGATTGATGGTGACCCATAAAGAGCATTCCTAGTGCAGTATTATATTAGCATGTCATGGTAATGCCGAGTAATCTGATTATTATTATTATTATTATTATTATTATTATTATTATTATTATTATTATTATTGGAAGGTACTTAGTTTAGATGAAGTGATGGGCTTCTGGTTTAAACAGTTTAAATGCCTTTTCCACCTATAGCTGCTGCCCTGCAAAGGGTTGTAGAGTCGGAGATGTCCCTGATTGGCTTGTGAAGGGAAGAACAACACTGATTAGGAAAGATCCTGCAAAGGGAACAGATGCCAATAATTATAGACCAATTACATGTCTGTCACTGATGTGGAAACTGTTGACTGGAATCTTTGCGGAGAAAATTTACTAACATCTTGAGAGTAATGGTGTTTTTCCTGACGAATAGAAGGGGTGTCGGAAAAGTTAGAGAGGTACCAAAGGGCAACTACTAATTGATAAAGCATTAATGCAGGATGCAAAGAAGAAGAATTAATTAAAGTTGAAGCACCGATATATGTATGTACTTTATTAAAAGCTCGAGGTCTGAAATTAATATTAATTTGCTGATTAGTATTAGGGAAATAGTTTGAATTTTGTTCATTTTGTTCAACAAAAGGTGGGACAATAATTGTACGACGACTGTTTGGGGGGATAATGAGCGTTGTTAGTGTTAGGACGGCTGTTAGGAGAAATATTATATATATATATATATATATATATATATATATAATGTAAAAGAGAGTAAGAAAATAGACGTTGACATACACTTACCCCGCTATAAACCATGTACGTCGTTTGGTTGCCGTTACCAATTTTATTCGTACGAGAAAATGTAAGAAAAGAAATGAAACAGATACACACAGAAACTGAAAACATATATATATATATACATATATATATATATATATATATATATATATATATATGTACATGTTAAAGGAGTTAAAAAGAAAAGGAATTGTTGATTATTGAAATGTTGAATTAGAATGAAACGCAGAAAGAAAAAAATATAAACAAAAACATACGCACACGAAAGAAAAAGGATGTATTTAAGTCATTAAGAGAGCGGGCGATATCCCGCTATGTATTATGTCATTAATTATGGAAAAACATGCCCGTAAAAAAATTGTTAGAAATGTATCGATTTTAATGAAAAGAAAAGTGGAGAATGATGAAGGACGCGCTATTGTAAAAAATATGATTGTTATCATTTTGTTCTGAAGATTGTTGTAAATTTGTCGATCACACGATTCAAAACAAAACGGTCACTAATGCCGTGTTGAGGCGTTGGTCTTCTGTGGGTGTTTTGTTAAGCCTAAAAAAAGGCTTCAGACGATATGCAGAATAAACTTGTCTATTAAACTTACAATTGAACTCTTCAGCTTTTATTATTTCAGAAGAAGCCGATGCAGAATACAACTGTCCAGACTTATATTTTCAATATTGTGCACAATGACGTAGTATTAATGGTGAAAACTTATAGCATACGATCACAAAAAAGAAATATATATATATTCTTGATCGTATGCTATATATATATATATATATATATATATATATATATATATATATATATACAGGCGGTAAAAAGAAAGTCCGCACTTGTAATTAAAAAAAAGAAGAAAGTCCACACAATGGAAAATTGTTATTTAAATGTAATTTTAGGACATTAATGCAACACAAATACAACAGGAACACAATGAACTAGTTAATATTTAGTAGCATAGCCCTTCTGTAATTTGACAGCCTGCAATCTTTTGGGAATTCCTTGAATTAGACTGAAGCAATACTCCAAGGAAAGGGCATCCCACTTTCTTTAATTTTTGTCCAAAGTTCTTCCAAATTTGAAATTTTATCATTGCGTAGCTGTTGCTTGATGTCATGCCATAGGTTTTCGATAGGATTGAGGTCTGGAGATTGTGCAGGTCAATCCAAACATGGAATATCATGCTCTTCCAGGAACCTTTTGATATTGCCAGCTGTGTGAATGGGAGCATTATCCTGCATGAAGATGGGATTATCATCCAAATTCCGACCAAAGTAAGGTAGAAAATACTCAGTCCACATATTAATGTACGTGGTCGAATTACTTCGATGTTGCAATCGAACTATAGGCCCTGGACCATTTGTACTAATAATGCCCACACCAAAAATGAACCTCCACCAACTTGCAGCTTTGAAACTGGACACCTAGGATTAAATTGTTCGTTTTTCCTCTGACGGACCATTACTACCATTACTGCCTAGCCTATTGAACTTGATTTCGTCGCTAAAAAGCACTTTTAACCAATATGAAGAGTCATGATGTTCATTGCATCTGACGAAGTCCAGACAGCGCTTTCTGTTCTTTACAGAATTCATTGGCTTGCGGCTTGCAACATATCCTCGCAAATTAAATTCCTTTAATCTGTTCTTGAAAGTAGAAAGAGAGCACTTTTTAACAAGATTGCATTGTTGTTGGATGAAGGGAACCGTTTCAAATATGTTTCTTAGGCTGCGGATCTTGATAGCATTGTCTTCCCTGTTAGAATAACTCTAGTACGACCAGATTTAGAAGCATCACGAACACTGCCAGCGTTTTGGTGCTTTTACACAGTCTTTCATACAGTTTTCTCATCACATTTCAATCTGCGGCCTATTTCTCGATTGGATAAATCAGAAAGGTAGAGATCAATGAGCTCCTGACGATCACCCAGAAAAAGTCGTGGCATATGGACTAAATGTTACGTTGTGTCACCTGGAACAACAACAATTACGATTAGAGATGCTTGGTTTCCTGTTGGTGGATATTTTAAACTGATTAAGAGCCGATAATTTAAGCTGGTTTTAAGGGAATTTTTTGCTTCTGATTTTTTTTTGCCTCCTCAATTTGAAGTTATTTTTTAAAATTGACGTGAACACTAGAGTATTTCAGACAAAATTCAAATACGAACAAATAAATTAAAGAGGAATTAAAGGTGAATCAAATGAGGTATAGGTTGTTTAAACAGTTACATTAAATTTCGCTTAAATTTGAAGTTTTTAAAAAAATTACAAGTGCGGATTTTCTTTTTGCCGACACTATATATATATATATATATATATATATATATATATATATATATATATATATATATATATATATACTACTAGCATGGGTGCCCGGCGTTTCCCGGGTGTTTGGTGGTGTATGCTGAGAAAAAAAAACGGTCAATTCTTTTTAACTTTGACCCCTATTATGCCCCCATAACATTTATTGTTTTAAGCTCAAATCAAGTTATTAAGTTAGATCCATGTCCAAGGAAGCTATATCTAAAATTTCAAAGGTTTAGACGCAAAATTGTCGGAGGAGTTTGGTAGAGTTCTCAAATGTCAAATCGTTGAACCTTGACCGCTTAATAGACAAATTTCTGTCCGAAAACCGATCACATCGATTTTCACAAATCTCAGTATACTGTATATCAAATTCCGAGTCTGTAGACTAAAAATTGACAGAGTTATTGCGTTGGGACATGTACACAGACAGACACACACGCACAGACAGACACACAAACACACAGATACGTTCACTTTTATAAATATACTAGCATTTCAGCTCGGCGTGGCCCGGGTGTTTGGAGGTGTATGCTGGGCAAAAAAAATAATAAATAAAATGAAAAATAAATAAGGGTTAATTTTTTTTAATTTTACCCCTATTATGACCCCATTAAAATTTTTAGATATTTTGCTAGAGAATGCAATTCAACGACCCATATATAAGAAAATTGTATTTTCTTTTTAAATAAATAGAAAAGAGGGTCTTTAATATGAATATCAACACACACAAAAGAAAAACGAATTTATAGATAGATAGATAGATAGATAGATAGATATATAATACGTGCAGTGATCCTCATATAATGATAAGATCACTGCGACTGACGCTAAAAGCATTTAATAAGAAAAACTGTTTTATTTCAACTGTATCTCTCGCGGTTTACGGTAGCCTAGTGGTTCGGATCCTTGCTAATGAAGCTACACATGACTTCTGTAACCAGAGTTCGAATTTCTCCACTGGCGTTAATCGTGACATCATGCACTGATGATTCCCGAAAGGATGAAACACCAATGTCTGTAGCTATTTATTAATTTTTATAGTAAATAATATATATTTTTTTTTACATGGAAGTCACCACTTATCAAGGCGCAGAAGCCACTCGGGGATAAGGGTTATTGCGTGTACAGTAATCAATGGGATAGTATCGTAGTAATTAAAGTGTCTTACTGAAGGGGGTGGTACATCAGGAATTTGTTTATGTTGGACTTGAAGACATCCATGTTGTAGTCAGGTGGAAAAACAGGCAAACGGAAGAGACTTCCACAGGCGTGCACTTCTAATAAAGAAGCTTTTTTCATGGAATCTACGTTTGGATTTAGACACAGATAAAGAGTGGGGAAAATTACTGACAGTAGTTTCAGCCAGACGTGTGTTTTTCATAAAAGATTGGCGAGGGGGGACCAGAGATTGGAGCTCGGATGAGCACTTGCCATGGAAGTAACGATAAAAAAGACAGGCTTGCAACGTCTCTTCTGTGGGAGAGAGGTTGCAGGGAAGAGAAAAGTGCATCCCTCCACTAATCCATGAAGTCTATTTTGTACTCTGTCAAGGCAGGATAGTCTGTTTCTAGCAGCTCCAGCCACGATATGGCAGAAGTATTCCATCCTTGGACGTGCTTGGCTTTTATACAGATAGAGAATTGCATCAGTAGTGAGATATCTTCTGGAGCAGTAGAAGGATCCCACCATTTTCCTAGCGACCTGGGCAACAGACTTGATGTACGTGTTCTATTTCAGATCAGGAGTAAATGTTAAACCCAGAAACTTGTCAAAACTTGGAGCCTCCCCAAGACGAGAGCCATCCATTTCAATTGATGCCACATGGGGATCAGAGTGTTGATGATGTAAAGATAGGAGCTTAGTTTTAGATGCATTAAAAGTAACCAGACACCTCTTTCCCCATTGTACCACGCGTTCAATATCAGAGGAGAGAGGATCAGAGAGAGCTTTGTCATTTTCGGCCTTTGATGTGTTGCCATAGATGGTCCTGTCATCAGCATAAATGTCAACGAATGATTTAAGTATGTGTTTTGGGAGATCATTGATGTAGATCAGGAAGAGAATTGGGTCCAGGCTGGACCCCTGAGGAACTCCAGCACTAATACTGTGGGCCTCTGATTTCTGCCCATCAACCACTACTCTTATGAGCCTATCAGAGAGAAATAGTTTAATAATTGAGAAAACATTTCCAGTTATACCGTAGCTGGAAAACTTGTGAAGTAGGCCCTTATGCCATACCTTATCGAAGGCCTTTGATATGTCAAGAGCAACTGCCCTAGAAAGGAAACCTTTGTCGAGAGATTCACTAATCGTATGAGATATAACGTTAGCACATCTGCTGTAGATCTAGCAGAACGGAAACTATATTGCGTGTCATTAAGAAGGTTATTTCTGCTGAGGTGGTTGACTACGTCTTTATTTAATATGGATTCCAGCAGCTTACTCATGACACACAGGAGACTTATTGGTCTGTCTTGACAGAGATATAACTTATCACCTGAATTCTTAAATACAGGGCATACTAACGAGATTTTCCCGGGCGTTGGAAAGCACTTATTCTTAAACAGTTTTGTAAGTATGGGGGCAAGTTCTGGTTGAAGCTTTTTCAACACTATAATTTGAATGCCGTCTGGACCAGTTGCTTTACTGGAATCAAGGTTCGTGATTGGCTTGTCGACCTCACGCACATATATTTGTATGTTGCACAGTGTGTTGTCTGTTATAGGTAGAAATACGGGGAGTTGATGGCCTTCGTCGCATAGGGTAGAATTAGCTGCAAAGTTCTTGGCAAATAGCTTGGTCTTGTGTGATGCTGACGAGAGGATCTCAGGTCCATTGATGATGGTTGAGATAGAACGTACGCTTCTGTTCAGGATTCTGTTTGCAATTTGCCAAAACTGGTAGGAACCAAGCCGCTGCTTAGCTACTTTGGATTTACCGGAATGAGCATATAACTCTCTTGCATATTTTATTACTCTTTACAGTGGTTGCTGGCAGTTCTGAAAGCAGCTTTAGTCTCAGTACATCTGTTACGTTGGTAGCAATGGAAAAGGTGATTTCTGTGCGCGATGGCAGCAGCACATTCTGGGGAGAACCGTGGCTGGCTGTTGGGTTTTTGTTGGAATTTTTTGGATGGTATGAATCGGTCTATGCCTACAATTAACCATTCGGCCAGGTCTGATACTATAGAGGACACATCCTTTTTAAACACTGAATGCAGAGGTAGATCAGATATGAATCTACCGAAGCTATCCCAGTCAGCATTAGAGTATCGATATACAGTACGCTGGAGGGGTACGTCTGAAGACTTATTACATTTCATTTTTATCTTAACTGATACAAAACAGTGGTCTGAGGATCCCAGGGGAGATAGAAGGGAACATAAACATAGCCCAGGGGAAGTTGTGAGAAAAAAGATCTAGACGGCTTGCATACTGACCGGTAGCAGCAGGCACACAGGTGGGTTCGTGAACAATCTGAGTGAGGGCATAGGCAATGGCAAAATCATGACAGAACCTCGCCTCATCATCGGTCTTGTTCGAGTAGGTCAGCCATTCCACGTTATGGACACTGAAGTCACCACAAATGTCAATGTTAGCTGAAGGATGAGCAGACAGGATGTGGTCAATTTTCTCAGATAATACACTTAAAGATAGTAATCCAGCTGTTGTGGGGGCGATAGAGGGCAAATATAAATGCGGTGGTGTAAGCAAGTGCAACCCGGAAGCACATATAAGGTAAATTAGGGTCTTCTCTGGAGATAGCCATAGCAAACGGAAAGCCATCTTCAATGTATGCACACATTTCATACCCATGACGATCTTGGGGCTCAGATTTAGATGTTAAGTTAGAGTATCTGTAAAATGTTTTTGACTCCTTTTGGGGGTATGAGACGAATCTATTCGTCTCATATCCCCATTAGGAGTCAAAAACAGGTTATGTGCCCAGCCACCGTCTTTTCTTTGACGGGTCGGAATCTAAATTCGAATTGTGGCAGATAAAATTTCTGGGATATCTAAGGATTTGAAAACTACACAAAGTCATACAATCTCCAACAGAGAATCCAAAACGACCTCGAATTTCTCGAAAAGAACGCGACTGTTTTTGCAGAACTGATTCAATGTTTAGACGATAGAAGTCTGTCTCTGATTATAAGAGACGCATTGGATGATGGAAGGAAAGCATTGAACATATTAAGAGAACATTATTTATCAAAAGGGAAACCGAAAATTATATCGCTATATACAGAATTAACGTCTCTGAAACATAACGAGGATGAAACGATTGCCGACTACGTTATAAGGGGAGAAATAACCGCCAATGCCTTAAAACTCTCAGATGAAATAATAAGCGATAGCTTGTTGATATCAATGACCCTCAAAGGACTTCCAGCCGATTTTGAACCATTTACAACTATTATAACTCAGAAAGACAAACCCATAAATTTCATCGAATTTAAAGTGGCATTGCGCAGTTATGAAGATACTAATTGTATGCTCGTGGACAATAATAACTCCAGCAATATTATGAAGTTCAAAAACGCTTTTCGAAAGCAGACACCACCAAATTACGCACCTCACCGCAATGTCTCCAAAAGTAATTTTCCCAAGAAAAAGAATAAAATTATCTGCTATAATTGTGGACGACCCAACCACAAATGTTTCCAATGTCGATATAAACGCTCTAAAATGGACTCCGTAAAAAACGTTGAGAACTTTGAGGAAGAACATACATTTCTATTCACATGTAACTTTGACAATACGACAGACGGTAAAAATCTCCTTCTAGACTGTGGTTCTACAGCACACGTTATCACCAAGGAATCTGATTTTATTAATTTAGATTCAAACTTTAATCCTCAAAGTCATTTTGTCGAACTTGCCGACGGTAGTCAAATAAAAAATATAGTCTTGAAAAGAGGCGACGCTAAAATATCACTAAAAAATAATAAAGGCGAAAACTGCAACTGTACTCTAAAAAAATGCTCTGTTCATACCTATAACATATTTTCCGTGCAGGCTGCAATTAAACAAGGCGCGAATATACAATTTGGCCAAAATACATATTTTCCGTTCAGGCTGCAATTAAACAAGGCGCGAATATACAATTTGGCCAAAATACATCAAAATTGATATACCCCAATGGAACTGTATTTGACATTAAAGAAAAATGGCCGACTATATTATTTAAAAAGTATGGTTCCCTTAAAAACTGCCTATCACGACTTTGAAACCTGGCATAAAATTCTAGGATGCTGCAATACAGCTGATATTAAAAAAATTACCAAATGTAGTCGAAGGCATGAAAATAATACCTTCAGGCGATCTCCCAAATTGTGATGTATGTGCACAGAGGAAAATGACAAAATATATAAGCCAGACAAAAAAACTACGAAAATTCTCTCACTTGTGCATTGTGACTTAGCAGGTGTGATCAGCCCGATGGGGAGAAATAATCTAAGGTACATTTTGAACTTTATTGATGATTTTTCCGGTTTAATTATGGTTTATTTTCTAAAAAACAAATCCGACACTATCCTCGCCACTAAGAAATATTTAGCTGATGTTGCCCCGTACGGTTCAGTAAAATGATTTCGCTCAGACAATGGGACTGAATTTACTAGTAAAGACTTTGAACTTCTATTAATTAACCACCGTATTAAACAGTAAAAATCAGCGCCGTATTCCCCCTTCCAAAATGGCACCGTTGAAAGGGCATGGCGAACTTTTTTTGAGATGACAAGATGCCTACTTATCGAATCGAAATTAGCGCATAGTTTATGGACATACGCTTTAATGGCAGCATCATATATCAGAAATATATCATTCAATAAGAGACTAGGAGAAGCGCCGTATGAAGCGTTTTGCGGTGAAAAACATAAAACGAACAGAATGCATCTATTCGGTTCTGATTGCTTTGCATTCATAGAAAACACCGGTAAACTAAATACTAAAAGCAAAAAAGGTACTTTCGTAGGTTACGATAAAAATAGTCCGGTATACTTAATCTATTTCCCAACTCAAAATGCCATAAAAAGGGTTAGATGTGTAAAATTCAATGATACATTAAATTTAAAAAATAGCGATCCAGTGGATGAAAAACGTGAAATATTACCTAGCATCTTAATCGATCACAATGAAAATATTAATAACGACGACAATTACAGTAGAACTTCTGACGAAAATATTAACCAGACACGTCGATAAAGGAGCGAAAAAGGCCAGACTTCTTACAAATTGAAAAGATACAAGATTACGCGGTGGATTACTGTTATTCGTTGAACAGCGCACCGGAAAGTTATAATGAGGCGATTAATTCAGA
Source organism: Euprymna scolopes (assembly GCF_053919585.1). Lineage (NCBI taxonomy): Eukaryota > Metazoa > Mollusca > Cephalopoda > Sepiida > Sepiolidae > Euprymna > Euprymna scolopes. The sequence continues at coordinate 110,405,222 of NC_136483.1, read as the reverse complement.
AAATCACCAAGAATGGGAACAAGCTATGGTATCCGAATTGAAAGCTTTATCTGAAAATAACAATAGTGGCAAAACAAACAGATAAAAATATTTCTTCACGCTGGGTTTTTTCCCCCCAAAAAATCACAGCTTCTGGCAGTGAAACTTTTAAAGCAAGATTTGTGGCAAAAAGTTTTTCACAAATTTCTGGAGTGGAATATTTTGCAACATTTTCACCAACGAAAAATTTAACGACAATTAGATTTTTATTACAACTTGCCGCTCAATACAATTTAAAAATACATGAAATGGATGTAAAAAATGCTTATTTAAATGCTCCGATTGACTGTGAAATCTACATTTACCCCCCAGAGGGATTTAAAATGAAAAATAAAAATTGGGTGTGGAAATTAAATAAATCGTTGTACAGACTAAAACAAAGTGCACACAATTGGAATTTAACACTCTATAATTATTTAATAGAACAGGAATTCAAACAATGTCCTGTAGACGCGTGCATGTATACCAAAAATGTAGGTAATAAATTGTTGATTTTGTTTTTTGGGGTTGGCGATATATTACTCGCCTCAAACTGTGACAACACTTTAAAAGATATTAAAAATGAATTAAATAACAAATTTAAAATGGCCGATCTTGGACGACTGTCATGGTTCCTCAGTATAAAATTTACCTGTGAAAATGAAACTATAACTATGAACCAATAACGATACACTGAAAAAATTCTGCTCAAGTTCGGAATGCAAGATTGTAAGCCGCGTTCAACTCCCGTCGAAATGGACAAAAATATAAAGACCGAAACAAAATCCATAGATAATCGAATATACAGGGAAATGGTAGGGAGCCTCATCTATTTGATGACCGCAACAAGGCCTGACATATGTTACACTGCAACAAAGCTATCTCAAAACTTATGGAAACCGACAATAAAATACCTTATTCGTGCAAAACAAATCCTTCGTTACCTAAAAGGAACCAAGGAACAATCTTTAAGATTTAAAAAGTCTACATATCCTCTAAATTTAGAAGAATTTTCAGATTCAGATTGGGCTAACTCTGAGGATAGAAAGAGTATAGCGGGGTATTGTTTTAGACTGTCAAAGACTGGACCTATGATCTCTTGGAAAACTAAAAAGCAACAAATTGCTGCCCTTTCTACTTGTGAAGCAGAATATGTGGCTCTTACTCATTCCGCGCAGGAGGCAATTTTTTTGAACACCTTTCTAAAATCTATTTTAAAACCAGATCTAAGTAAAAAAACTATAGTAATTCATTGTGATAATCAGAGCAGTATCTTATTAGCAAATAATTCTATGATTCATCAAAGGTCGAAGCATATTGATATCAGATATCATTTTATAAGGGATGAAACAAGGACAAAATCTATTATCCTCACTTATGTGACGTCTGAAAGTAAAATAGCCGACATTTTCACTAAACCTATAAAAAGAATAAAATTACGACATTTTATAACCGAAGTTTTTGGGATCTAATTATGAATAAATCTCTTTTCAGAAACCCAAAAGGAGAAAAATCACACACACAAAAAAATGTAAATTGTTCCAGGCACGACGTTTAACTGCGACCATTTTTACCTTACTAACCAAATTAACCAACTAATACCTAGCATAATATTTCCAGTTTTTGTTAAAAAAACAGTCACTTGTTAAAACCTTTTTGTAAACTACCTATTTGTCAAATAGTTCTTTTTTGTATCTTTTTTTTGGCAAACATTTGTTAAAAAGCAAAACAAAAAAAAAAATGTATGTTTGTGAATTGTTGGGCATATGTTTATATGTATTTGAAAAGTATTCTATTTGTATGTTTTTATATATTTGAAAAGTGTTTATTTCTATATATATAAAAAGAAAACTAAATGTCATAAAAATTGCTTCTTTTTGCACACATAATACCAATATATTAATAATTCTTTTTGACCAATGAGAATAAAAACAAATTCCTCCAAAACCAGAAGAAGAAAAAAAAAACAACAAAAACAACTATTTTATTGGTTTATTTTTCTTTGTTCATTTATTTTTTTCTTTCCTTTTTCTCAAGTGAAACCAAAATTGAATCCGAAAGGATTTTCCCATTATATGAAAAAAGTAAAAAAAAAAATTATTTATTTTCCATTTAGTGTCGTCTAACAACTCTTGCTGAAATTTATTAAGTGTAGACCTGTACATTTCAGTTGACTTATATTATTTTGCCCTATATATTTTTTTCGCGCCTTTACCATTTCCTGTATGGGTCATTTTGACCTTTGTTTCCCTTTATTTTATATTTTATATTGAACTTTATCATCATTTTTTTTCTCTCTCCTTTCTTTTCTCTCCTTTTTTTCACTCTCCTCTTTCTCTTCCCTGATCTTTCTTATTTATATTTATGTCTCGGAAGTAGAGTGAAAAGCATATCTTATTTTTCTTTTATTAATATTATTGGAATCTTTTCTTTTTTCCTTGTACACATTTTTGTGAATTATTCCATGGATTTCTGCCTTTGGATTATTATGGACCATCTTCTTCTAATTACGGGATTTCCTTGGACTTTACTTGTACGAATGGAAATTCTTTTAACTTTCTTGAAGTTTTACATTTGGATTTTACCGTCACTGGATTTTTTTTATCTTCCACCAGACTATCCATTCATGTGTAATCACCTTTTTCTTCGCCATATTCCCTCTGCTTCACCTGTTTTGTTTTCAAGTAAGATCTTTGACTTACTTGTTGTTTCATCAAATACTTCTGCATGCAAAATCCGATCCCGCATTTTGTAAATTCCTACCCTCTGAGGAGAAGGAAAGTATTTCTTCGAAACTCCGCGGATTAAGGACTATCCATTTATCTAGTGTTTCCTTTTCAGATTAAATATGTTTTAACTCATTTCCAAATGTTTTTTTAACATATTTTATTAACTGTTTGCTCATATATATATATATATATATATATATATCTGTGTGTGTGTCTGTGTGTCTGTGTGTGTGCATGTGTGTTACTTGTGAAATAGTAACGTGATACTGTCTACATTTTGTCATTGGGGAATTGATATTTTCCTAATATGCTAGACAACCCATGGCCTGTTGGGGCAGTATATTATATTAACTATGGAATTGATGTATAAGCGTGACACTTGTGACATAAAGAAAATAGTTTTTTTTGTTACATAACAGAAACTTTTCTATGAAAGTATATTAAAATGAAAAAAAGAATATAGATAGATTTCTATGAGTCGTTCTGTTTATAATTGTTTATTTAAAAAAAATTACAGCCATTGAATTATTAGTGGTTTGCCATAATAATAGGTAAATGTGCACTGAACAGATACCATAATACTTAAAGTTAAATTCAAATTTTGATATATCTTTTAATTTAAACGCACAAATAACAATTGGGACGTTGAAAACGTACACATTAAAACAATACATTTATTGTCGCGTTGATTATTTATTTGTAACGCAAATTAAAAAAACATATTTTCAGAGTTATTTATTTATGTTGGTAGTGTAGAAGAAAACGAATGAATGTTTTTTTAAGAAAGGCGTATTAAAAAATAGAGAATAAATTTTAAAAAAAGAAGGGGTGGGTAAATCACCGTCTTAAAACGCTCTTATGTTTAAAGTAGATTTATTTGTAAGAACATTGCGTTAAGATAACTTAAACGAAATACGGAAATGAACGACGTAAAAAAATGCAGAAAGTATAAACAATTGTTTATTTGAATAATTTAAACTCGAAAAAAAAAAACATTTGGGACGCTGAAAACATACACAGTAAAACAATATGTTTTATTGTCGTGTTGATTATTGGTTTATGCACTCATGCGCAACTGGAAGTCGTAAACCGGATGTTTGGTTACAACACCCGTTACAAGGTTATTTGAGTTTTATAATTATATAGATTATTTCATTTTTGTAATTATAACTTTTCTAGCAGTAAATTGACTCATGCATTACCTAAATCTGCGATATGTTCAACTTAATATCCCAATGAATTTAAACAATTTAATTATCTCTGTTTCTCTCTCTCCGTCTCTCTCTCTCTCTCTCTCTCTCTCTCTCTCTCTGTAGATCATATTATAATGATTAGATCACTGTGACTGACGTAAAAAACATTTTTTTTTAAATAAAATATTTAAATTCCACGTTATTACTCGAGGTTAATAGTAGCCGTTTGGATACGGTCTTTGCTAATCGAGTCAGAGATGGCTCCTATTGCCGGGTTCGAATCTCTCGACTCGCGTTATTCGTGATACCCTGCACTGAAGATTACCGAAAGGATTAAACACTAATGTCTGTAGGTATTTAATTATTATAGTAAAAAAATAATTATGTCAGCTCCTTTAAGAAACTCGTTTCTTATCGTTGAGCACTTTCAGTTGAATTAAGTTGGTCAATTTAGCTATTATGCATAAATCATCGTTTAACGATTAGATCACTGTGACTGACGTAAATGAACATTTAAAATCAACGTTATTTCACGCGGTTAATGGAAGCCGATTGGATACATTCTTTGCTAATCGAGCCAGAGATGGCTCGTGTTGCCATGTTCAAATCTGTCGACTGGTGTTAATCGTGACATCCTGCACTGAAGATTCCCGAAATAATGACACACTAGTGTCTGTAGGTATTTTGATCCGTTGAATAAATTCGATTTGGTCTTTAGTCGGTAAGAATAGTTGCTAAGCAGCCAAAACTGAAAAAAAATGGAACTTAACAGGTGTAAGTCGAATAAAGTGCTCTTGTACGCATGCGCAAATATACATTTATATGTTTAAGTCGGTTAAAATTTAGCGTTTTCTTATCCATCTAAAATTAGCTCTAACGGTAACAACTAAGGCTTGAGTGTTAAATGTGTTGGCTTCCGGTCTAGCTAATGGCATTCAAATCATTCATTTTTTAACTTTCGAAACCATTACTATATATTGGGTATAATATAATAATCATAAGAGCATTGGCTATATAATAATAAATACGAAATCTGCATTAATTAAAATATCATATTTAAGCGTATTTTACGATCAGGCCACGAGGAGGGACACTACTACATATAGGGAACTGACTAGTAAATAAGAAATTGGTATGAATTACAATATAATATTTTAACGTATTATACGTCCGGGCTATGTCTGGAATTTTTATAAAATAATCAAAGCTTCCTTAGACCATATTCTTATCTCTATATCTCTCTCTCTCTCTCTCTCTCTCTCTCTCTCTATATATATATATATATATATATATATATATATATATATATATATATATATATATATATACTAAAATACGCACCAAGTGCACTTGAAAGCCAAATTACAACGCAATATTAGGAAAATAAACAAATATTTTACTTGTTTGAAATTTATAATTTAAATATATTTCGTAGTAAAACTTCATCCTCAGTATTCTGTTTGTCCCTTTTTTTTTTATTTCTCGGGGATGGAGTTCGAATCCGAAATATATTTACATTATAAATTTCAAACAAGTAAAATATTTGTTTATTTTCGTAGTATTGCGTTGTAATTTGGCTTTCAAGTGCACTTGATACGTATTTTATTTTATTGAAATCAAATCAAAGCTTCTATAACGGAACTGACAACCCTCACACAAACACACACACACAAAAAAAAACACACACACACATATATATGAGACTAAAAATGTACATGAAGGATTATAATTGAGAGGTATCAAATCTAAAGTTATTTATTATCAGACACTTCTTTCATGTTATTAACAGTCATTTTAACCAATATGGCCGTCTGTATGATTTATTACGCACGGTTTCACGAAGCATAGAATAAAGATAAAAATAAATAATCATCAAAAATAAAAACATCAGTGGAAAAGGGAAATGTCGAAAAGAGGAGAAAGAGGGAACACCAAGTAGCATGCTTATCGAGATGTTTTTTGTTTGTTTCAATCTAACCGTATAGCGATTCTCGAGTCTATCACGACACCAGTCATTATCTGGCCGGAAGCTGCAGGAAGTGGATAATGCATGTCGGCCTTTTGACAAAAGAGTGAAAAGGTCGAGTAGTTAAGGTGAAAGTAAAATTGACAGCTGGGGATGATAGGTGCTTCTTTTGCAGTTTCTGGAGAGGAAAAAGGTCGGTGGCGGAATTAAGAAGTGTGAAGAAAAAGAAAATACGAATGGAAGAAGGAATTAAAAGTAAAAGAACAAAGAATGGAGGAATAAAACACATCAACAAAGTAAGAAGAAAAAGAGAAAAATAGATGACAAAGAACAAGAATGGTAAATAACGAGAGTATAATCGTTGGTCAACAACAAATTTGTTGTCTGCGTTTTTTTTCAGCTGATTTAGAACGAATCTGATGCACTAAGTCCAAAACTTACATTGTTTTTGTTCAGTAAGGTTAAGTTTTGTAGCTATTACCACATGTCGTTTTTTATGGGTTTTTTTTCACATGTACGCATATGTGGAGCGTTTTAGAAGTTAGTGGGTGGTAAAATGCCATGTTGAATAATTACTTTAATTGGAAATGATTATTTTAATAACAAGATGTCCGTTATGGAAATGATTATTTTAATGACAAGATGCCATTTAGTTCTAGGTAATTACGTCAAAAAGAGACAAGTTTGAAATCATAAAACTTCGGAATTTTCCAAAAATTAGTGCGGCATCGTACTAAGAATTACACGAAGAAGAACTGGCCTGTGCAGGAGGAATTGGTGCCTTGTAAAGAATGGAACGTCCTCAACGAATCTGTTGGATGGAGACAGAATACACTTCCCATCGCTCCACATCAAACTAGACTCGTGACTTCTGGAAAATCTACAACAGTGTAGTAAATAATGGGCAATCAACAATTCCCCCACTAACCAACAATCACGAGGTTGTTTGCTCAGCAACCGAGAAGGCTAACATGTTTGCCAGTCGGTTAGCCTCAAACTCCACACCGGACCCTTCCAACCACCCCCTACCTGACTTTCCTATGCGAACAGACGCCACGCGAGACGATCTGAAAATCACCCCTGCTCAGGTGAATGCTATCATAAAAAACCTTGACACTTCAAAAGCATGTGGACCCGATCTTATCCCAGCTGTGCTATTAAAAATGTGTTCAGCCGAAGTAGCTCCAGTTTTCTCCAAACTCTACAACAAATGCCTTAATAAATCTTTCTTTCCGGGCTGTGTGAAAACTGCTTCTGTGGTACCAATATTCAATAATTCTGTCGAAAGAAGCGACCCATTAAATTATCGCCCCATTAGTCTCCTCCCACTTTTTGCCATTATACTTGAGACTTTATTTAACCATGCTCTAGTCCATCACCTTACAGATGCTAAACTTCTGACTGACCAACAATATGGATTTAGACAAACCCGTTCCACAGCAGACATCCTAACTGTAATCTCTGAACGTATATACCATTCACTGGACAAAGCGGGGTAGGGCAGAGCGGTAGCTCTAGATATATCTAAGGCTTTTGACAGGGTATGGCATGAGGGTCTCCTCAGGAAAATTAGATCATACGGTATCACTTGTAGAATACTAAACACAATTAAATCCTTCTTAGATAAGAGAAAAATCCAGGTTGTCCTCGACGGTCGTACATCTAAACAATATGATATAAATGCGGGAGTGCAACAAGGGTCTATCCTTGAACCTCTATTTTTCTTGATAATCATAAACGACCTCCCAAATTGCCTCTGAGATGGGTATATATGCTGATGACACCACACTCTATAACAGGCACGACAGGAAAACAAATGAACACATACCTAAGAAATCGCAGAAACACTAGAGGATGACCTCCAATCTGTAGTGGGAGGGGGACAAAAATGGATGGTCACGTACAATGCCGCCAAGACGAAACTAGTCTCATTCAATAATTACAATAAACCTTCTCTACCACCTATAGCAATGGCCAACGACTCTTTATTTGAGAGTACATCTTTCAAACTCCTTGGCCTAACGTTCACAGGATACATGAGTTGGAACAATTGCATTGAAAGCATTACCAGGGCCGCTACAAGGAAGGTGGGCTCTCTCTACCGTGCTAGAAAACTACTAACACCCGAAAGTATCCTGTACCTCTATAAGGCCACCATTCGCCCATGTATGGAGTATTGCTGTCATATTTGGGCTGGTGCATCTGCTACTAGTCTCTCGCTCCTTAACAAGGTTCAAAAGAGAGTCGCAAATCTAATAGGCCCTGAACTGGCATCTAAGTATCGACGAAATGTTGCATCCCTCTGCCTGTTCTACAAGTATTTTAATGGTGAATGCTCTGACGAACTGCAAGCACTTGTGACCCCACGACGTGAACACCCTCGACAAACCCGAAAGGCTGCAAAATCCCCCCACGCTTTAGCGATCCCTAGATGTAAAAGATCTTTCTACTCCAGTTGTTTGTTCCCCAGAACCGACTCTGGAATTCCATTCCAGGTCCCTGCTTCCCCAACTGTACTGACGTGCAGAAGTTCTAGAGTAACGTGAACCGACATCTTGCTGTCCAAATCCCTACATAGTACCCCAGTAGTTGTTGCCTCTAATAGTATCCCCCCACATCAAACTGACAATGTGCCTTGTTTGGGGGGAAATATAAAAAAATATAAAAAAAAGAAGTTCATCACGGATCTAGACAAAGATGGTGACTACTTCATTTACTTGTAGCAAGTTTTTCCAGGATTGACTATAGTGAAGTTGAAAGCTAGCATCTTTGACGATCCTCAGATCCGGCAGCTCATCAGAGACCCAAAATTCGAAAACTCAATGAACGAAATGGAACTGGAAGTGTGGAAGGCATTTGTTCTGGTAGTGAAGTACTTTCTTGGCAACAGTAATGGTCAGAGACTACGCAGAACTTGTCAACTGCTTTCAGAAACCTGGGCTGCAACATGAGCGTCACGATGCACTACCTATTTTCACATATGGCCGGTTTCCTAAGAACCTGGTTTCGATGAGTGACGAACGGAGAGGGGGGATGATTTAATCAGGACTTGAAAGAGAAGGAGACTAGGTGTCAGATTTTCTGGGATGCAGTCATGATCGCTGACTACTATTGAAATCTGAAGAGAGACCTTCCTGCCGCTGAAAATTAGGAGTTCGAAGAAACGGAAGTTCAAGCTTTGAAGTTTGAACAACGATGAAACAACATGCAATTTATCTATAATTACCTCTATCAATGACCATCATTCAGTTTACAGTAATCGATGTTTATATCAGGTAATCAATATACGTTGTTGACAGTACATTATCTCTTAAAACATATTTAGGATGATATGTGTTGACAAAAATCAGCTGATAATGCCACAAAAATGTAATCGATTTTGCCACAGTCTGATTTATTTTGAAAATTAACTTAATACAAGTACTTGATCTGATTGAGAGAAAAGGATGCCATGCCCTTGTTCAACAGTACAAAAATACCCTAAATCGTTTGCAGAAATCTATACTCCATTCAAAAAGTAACAAAAAATATTGGCCAGTATAATTAATAGGAAGCTAGAGAAAGAATAGAATAAAGGAAAATAAAAAATCTATAGGAAATAACTTAAAAATATATAGAATTGATGAATAAAAGTAGATTCAAGTGATCGAACCAGAAAGGTAAATAAATATAAATAGGAAAGAAAAAAGAATAAAAACGACGAAAAAAAGGGGAAAAAGGGTAAAGAAAATGAAAGAAATCACAAGAGACAGACGACGAATAAGTTGTAACTAGTAGAGAAGCAATTCAGCGGTAAGGTGTACTCCGGGTTAGAAGTCCTTTCAAAGAAGTTCTTGTATGGTAACATCGCCTGGCACGTAACACATGAAATGGAGAAACGAAATCCTCCCCAGTGAGATTAATATGAATTCTTATCGCAAATGTATTACAATAAAGAATTTTAAAATGGGAGCTCAGTCGAGCACCTTTCATGATAATAATAAAGTATAGAGAGGCTCGCAATGTTTCTTTCGTAAAAATAGAGTTTTAGGAAAGAGGATATATTATCTTCGACTAGATTAGCTATGCCAGATTCATATAACTTTTAAAGTTCTCCGTTATTTCGCTAATGTACTATGTGACTTGCATGTTCATATCTCAATTCAATGTCTTGTTGTTTTTTTTTTTCACTTTTTGACCAATATAGCACGAGTGCCTGAATTACATAATACATGAGATGTATATTTGTTTATTTTTAGCTAACTACTTTAATGTTTGTTTATATTTAATTTATGCATGGGTTGATATAGGCATCCATCTGTCTCTGCTTCCGTTTATTCAAATTCTTTATGGAGTAGAATATTGATTTAATTTTTCGATAAAATCGTCTCCTCAATTCGATTCCATTTTATTTTGAACTCGCAGTTTGTGATTTATTTATATTTCTTTTCTTTCTGAAATCAATTAATAATTAGTTGGAAAAAATTAAGAAATATAAAAAATGTTGTTGCATAATTCGTGAATAATGCAGGGGCGTAATATTTCTCTCTCTTACTGCAGACACACGCACACACATATACATACATACATACATACATACATACATACACACACACACACACATATATATATATATATATATATATATATATATATATATATATATAAGTGTGTTGTTTTAAATGTGGCGAACTTTAAATTAAAATAAATCGCAGGAAAATATTTGACAAATATTTGGTTTATTATAAAAACAATTTCTTTAATTATATATATATATATATATATATATATATATATATATATATATATATATATATATATATATATATATGTCGTCACCTAGAAGTCTAATTTTCACAAACTCCACGCATTATATACAGAGAGTATAACACCGGGATATGGCGATAAAAAATAGTAATAAAATACACTACAGTATATAATATACATGTATGTAATTAAATAACATCGTAAGGTGGGGTAAAAACCGTAACCAGAAGCCAAAAAACATCTTATTCCACATCGTCACCTGAAAAACTGCATCATAGGGCAACTGTATGCTGGGGTTCTAAGATATATATATATATATATATATATATATATATATATATATATATATATATATATATATATATATACACAGGGTGTCTCAGAAGTTGCACACCATATACTGATCTTCGTGGAGTGGCTACTCCGCTCACCAGATCTGTCCCTCTTGGCATTTTTGTCTTCGGGAACATCTCAAATGTGTACTAGAATTGTCCATCTGTTGAGCTAATGAACAAGAAAATAGATATTATATTTATTTTTATAAAAACCTAGATGATGTGCGACTTTTGGGACACCCTGTGTGTGTATGTATATATATATATATATATATATATATATATATATATTAAATGCATACATATATATTACATGTTTATTTATATACCACTTCAACTTTTTACTTTATTTTATGTATATAAATATGTATGTTTATATATATATATATATGTGTGTGTATATATATATATATACATATACATATACATGTGTGTATGTGTATGTGTGTGTGGCGTGGGTGTGTGCACCATCAATGAATTTAATATTGGAAAAGCACCAGGTTTTGATGTAATATCAATAGAGATGTAGTGATGAAAATATTTCTAGGGCAGTCTATGGTCTCATTCTTGCCGTGTAGCACGGTAGTAATGTTGCCCAAGATTAAGTAGATGCAATAATGCTACCACTTTACAAAACGAAAAGACATAAGTCTGAATGTTGTTACTATAGGGAGATTACGTTGCTTGAAGTTGTGGATAAGTTTCTGGCAAAGATTCTGTTAAAACAACTGCTTAATTATGTATGGCTTTGCGTCATTCTTGAAAGCCAGTCTGGGTTTAGAAAAGGCTGTGGGATAGTTGACATGACTTTCTCTGCTCAACAAACAATGCCAGGAGCAACTATTTTGTTTACCTGAACAAAGCTTTCGACACCATCAATCCTGATGTACTTTGGATTATTTTAGGCAAACTTGGGTGTTGCGTCCGTTTTGTGGAAATGTTCAATGAGCTCATGAAAGCCCAAGTGAGCATTCATGGTACATTTTCTGAACCAATCTTAGTAAATAATGGAGTCAGGCAGATGACATATCAGCATCCAGATTTTTTTTTTTAATTTACTTTAGCACAATGCCTGTTTATGCTTTTAAACACAGTGCTGTTGGGTTGTTTTTGCCTTTTTAAGCTTCTGGCAGGCTGTTTTATTTTCGACATTCGAGTGAATATTCAAAAAAAAATACATATTATCATTCGTGTATGCAGATGACGCAAATCTTGTTAGATACACGGGGAAGATCATGCAGTTAACAATGGATCAATTATCAACTGCTTGCAAAACTTTCGATCTAATCATTAGTTTGAGAAAAAAAAAAACTATCTTATGTATTGACTTCCAACTAGTGCGCCATATGTGAAACCAACTATTCTGGTTTACGGGAGGAGATTGAAGCTCACTGATATCTTGAAAGATATTGGTAATGTGCTGAGTAGATATCGAAACTTAGATGCTTAAATAACTCGCCCGATAACCCATACTACCTCCGATTTTCATAAGCTTGAAAACAGTGTGTGATTAGATAAATGGATCAGTTTCAAGACAAAAATTTTTGTGTGTGAGGCAGGTGTCCTTACTTGTCTCTTGTATGCGTCAGAAACATGAATTGCATACCGAAGCTTTGGAAAGGCTTCATCAAAGTGCATCTGTAACATATTGAACATCAATTGGAAGTTATTTACTACCGATACTGCCGTCTTTGAACAATCCAACAATTGTAAAATATAAAAAACATTATATATTATTTAATTGTTCTTCATTATTGAGATGAGTATTATTACTTAATTTATTTATTGCGGACTATTATCCTGATTTTTCTTATTTGCTGTTTCACGACGTTTCGGCCAACTATTCCTCTATCCTTGATAACATGGTGAAACGACAACAACTATGGATGGCAGTAATTGCTGAGAATGGATTTAGAAGATTCAGACTTCCTATCCTGTCGTGGTTACCACCTGATGAAGGTCAGAGGAGTAGTTGGCTGAAACGTTGTGAAACAACAACTAAGAAAGATGCGGATAATGGTCCACAATAAATAAATTAAGAAAAAAGGATCATCAAAAATCAAATGCAATGGACTAGATGCTTAGTAAGGATCGGAGATTAAAGGATACAAAAACATTTGCTATATGGTAAGCTTTCCATAGGAAAGCGACCGTAGCATAAACTTACAAAAAGAAAGGTCAAAAGATGCACTGAGGAATAATATTTAGTAGATGGAAAATGATGCGATTAACTGGAATATTCAAACTGTGTATAGAAACCGTTGGAGAAATGTTTTCATAGAATGATGCGGAAAGTTTGATTAAAAACGTATTAAGTATGCAGTATTGAAATGTGCAGGATGAATTAAAAAAAACAATAAATCCGCAGTTCCTACCGATTTTCAACAAGAACTGAAATGCACAATCTGTGATGGGTTTATTCTGTCTAAAGCTAGTTTAATTAACTATGCGAAGGCACACACTTTTAGGCATCGTCATCAATTTTATGTGGCTGTGCTACAACTCAGTTAAATATTTAAAATATATGAATTAGCCTGTAAAGAAGCAAGCGCTTTGACAAGACACCCAAATGTACAAACAATGTCTTTCCACAAGCATACTGGCAAGTCTCCATCTACATCTGTGAACGATTAGGCAAGAGTGAAGCTGAAGAACCATCTATGTGCACATAAATGCTCGACATCAAACTGAACAGGTGACATACTTCTGTGTTGGTTGTTTGTTTTTGTTTTACGGCATATCAACCATTTTTAGGTTATTTAATGCCAAATCCAGTGATTTTGAAGAACATGTTTTTAATAGAATATATTTAACCCATAGTTGGGACCCAAACAGGTACTACCACTCCGGGTCAGAGTGGGCCTGGGAGCAATGGCAATTAAAGGGTGCCTCCACACTCCCCAAAACCCTCAATCTGAGGCCTCACCATCGGATATAGTTTAAGGCCATATCCAGGACCGGCATACTTCTGTGATGAAGTAACAAACATCATATATATATATATATATATATATATATATATATATATATATATATATATTATCTTGTGGTGTTTCATAGGTTTTGGCATGTACTTTCTCAAATAGAAATATTATATTTTTAGATGCTTTCTTTTAATCCTGGATACGGCATATCCCGACTTAAAAAATACTAGTACACAAACAAACACTATAATATATATGTATATATATATATATATATATATATATATATATATATATATATATATATATATATATATATATATTTCAAATAAAATACCCCTATTAGCTCTTGTAAAATCTACAAGCGAACGCTTTTATCAACTAATTTACGATACATACATGGGGAAATAATATTATTAAGCATAAAACAGTGCTTTGTAAAAATTGAAGAATCAGTGTATTCATCGGATTCTATAAGTGCACAAGAAACGAGTTAGAGCTCGTTTTATGCTTGCTTTTAAACTAGGTATTACAAAACCTTCCAGAATGTGTCTAAGTCAGGAAATTAATCTCTAATCAAATGAATCTTTTTTCGTAAGAAATTAAATCATATAATAATGTAGACGTATTCTGACTTGTAAATTATTCATAACAAATATTTCACAAGAAATAAAAAAATAAATAACTACATAAATTCTCGCATAAAGGCCGAATCTACTTCAATAAATGATTATAGTACTAGTTTTACGGCGTATCAGTTCAAGTTATTTAACGCTGATTCCAGCAATTTAAGAAAAAGATTGTTATACTTCAAGTGCTTTATAAGCCCAAACATTTATTCATGGGTTTTGGTTTGGTTGTAGAGGAATTTTTGTGTGTGTGTGTGTTTGCCTTTGCAGAACATGGTTGAGCTTTGGAAAGGGTAAGGGAAAAATAACATAAATGGCTGGTGGATTTTTGGTCAGAGAACCAGTATCTTTAGACAGCTGGTAACACCAGAAGCTTTTGTAAAATAGAAACGTAAATACATTGGTTGTTAAAAGTGGAAGACGTGTTCGTGTAAAACAAGAACTAGAAGGACAAATGTTACTAATAAAACCTATGAGTCACCTTATTATAGTCTTATTTTCGAATAGAGAAATACATGTATTCCAATGTGTTTAGATCCTGCAACCATTTTTTGCTTTAAATCTGTACTGTACCTACATAAAGATTGATACACACAAGCACATAGAAAGACACAGATAGACAGACATACACACTCGCACAAACATATATATATATATAATTTTAAGAATGTGAGAGGTTATATAATAATTTTCAAAGCCCAAAAACGTCGCAGCCCACAAGAGCCATGACAGTCAATGAATCGGAGGTCCAAGACTCCAGCTTCGCCCTAATTTTGGCTCATCAGTTAGTCACGTCCGAACTCAGAATTCGAAACCCAAGCCACTTGCAAACGCCCCGCACACAAGAAATTCTATTAACTAAAACAGATCAAGCTAACTGCGCTGAAATCCGACAGCGAAATGAACCTACTTCGTCTCGACACGTTAAAATTCCTAGGTGTGAGACATCAACTTGGTGTTATTAGCTGGTTGGATCCGATTTCAACAACACACTGACATCCTTTTTTGTGTGTGTTTGCTAACTGCATATTTTCAAAATATATTTCAAACGATGAAAACTATTTATGGTTTGCCTTTGATAAGACCACGCCAAAACAACTGTCTTTTGCTCAACTTTTGTGTGTGTGCGTGTATATTTAACAAACAAATTTTATCCAATTCTTTTAGGAATGAATTATGCATGGTAACAAATTTTCCCTCCTTCATTACGACTGTTTTATTTTGCGGCATATCGGCCCTTTTTTTCTTGTATACTTTTTTATTGTGTATATGTGTGTGTGTTTCTCTTTTCTTCTTTTTTCTTGATTATTTTTTCATTTTGTCTAGTATTTCTTCTCGTCGTATTTTTATAATATACCCTAAAACGTTGTGATTTTCCGTGGCAACCGAAGTACTTTTTTTCAAACCCACTCTAGTATGAGTGAACTAGTCACGATCACCAAATTACATTTATGTTGCATACTGGGTGTTATTTTAGAAGGGATGACGTATGTATTTGTTGTTCGTGTTACAGTGTTCATGTTGGTGTGCAGATATATCGCGTATATATAAAGAGAGAGAGAGAGAGAGAGAGAGAGAGAGAGAGAGACAGTTCTGAATATATAAAGAGACTGGGTACATGTTAATACAGGAGAGCCGACGGCATATAATACACAATGAGAGAAGATTTATGATATATAGATAGATAGACCGAGAGATAGTGCGTTTGACATTTATACGTTTGACAGTTCTATGAATTGGAGTGTTTCTATAACAGTGACACATATATTTCTTTACCTATTTTTGAGATGATGATTTTCACAAAGTTCTTATAATATAAATTGACAATACCTTTCTGTTGAATAACATAACACGAAGACGCAGATAAAAAAGATGGTGATGTTTGTTTATTCCATTTCGACCGGTTAATGCCTTTGCATCAAGGAAATCAAATCTCTACATGATTCTTTCTTCTCCCCTTCGCTTCTAAGATTAGATGTCAGCTATGTCTCTGACTCCTCTCTTCTCCCCTGACTGACTGACCGACCGACCGACTGACTCCTCTTACCCTCTGCCAAACTCTAACTATATTTAAAATTCATGACGTCATTGCATGACCAACACGTGCATATCAGACACGTGACCTGACATGCATTGTTCCTCACGTTTCTACAAAGCCGATTCTCTAACCTAATTTTTGATTAACACACTTTAAAAACATTTTCCGTTGTTCGTTTTTAAATTCCTTATTTTAATTTCATTTCTTTAACGGAAACAAACTTCATCATTACATTCCTTTTTCAATAAACAGATATCTAACTATTTTATGTGAACTAAACAATGGTAATTCTACATTCCATTTTCAATAAAATTCAGTATTAGTTATTTTAACCTATGATCGGAATTCTCAATTCCAAATCTAGCTTCGCAAGTTCGAATCCTCGGCTATCCCATTTTATATGTACTCACCCAAAAGAACAGGCAACTTGTTCTTGTAACAGTATCTAACTTATAAGCCCAAATGAGGGCGAAAATCTAGTCTTGGACTAGTCGTTGACTGTCATGGCTCTTGTGGGCTGCGACGTTGTTTGACTGCAAAAATTATTATTATATATATATATATTAACTAAAATATATTAATGATAGAGAATTCTTGGCGAGATTTTGCCCCAATTTCACATCAATTCAGTAGATTTTACTGGTATTTTAAGGATTTTTCCAGGGTTCACAAATATTTTCAGGATTCATACGGATGTTACCAAAGCCTAATTCTCGACACATCTGTACTTTGTTGAATTTTTAAACAGTTGCCATATTCTACGCTTTTCGGAACCCTACTCTAAAGATTTCACTTGAACCGGTATTCATAAAAATAAATTATATTTGAACATTCTTTTAAAATTTGGAAGTTTTTTAATCTAGATTATTTAAAGGTTTGGATCCTGCTGTCTTTACTTTTTCGTTGTTTTATTTCTATATTTATTTCTATATTTATTTCTATATTATTTCTATATTTATTTCTATATTATTTCTATATTTATTTCTATACTATTTCTATATTTATTTCTTTATTTATTTCTATTGATTTTTTCTATCTCCATTCTAACTTTCTTCATTTTCTCCTATTTTTTCCCTTCCTTTCCCTTGTTTCCTTTTATTATTTCCTTTTATTTAATGATACCCATTATTTCATAGTGACCGGTGTTTTCTGTTAACTACAACTTACCTATATACTACCCCCACAGTTTTTATTCTCCTATTCTTCTCTTTCTTTTCTCGTATACCTAACTACTTCCTCTTATTTTTATAGTTTATATATTTTTTATATTTTTCATTTTGCAATGGTCTTTACTCTTATACTTAAATATATCTTAATATCTTATTTCCTCATTCTCAGAATGAGGAAATAAGATATTAAGATATATTTAAGATATATTTTATTTATCCAAACATAATTATTTATCCAAACATATTAAGATATATTAAGATATATTTTATTTATCCAAACATAATTCTCAATGAAAAACCAAGACACGGAATAATAAAATAATGTTAAAAAATACACATTGTTGGTGACTACTCCCTTATTTAAATATACATCTTTCTTTCGTTGGAATTTATTAACCCATTATATATATATATATATATATATATATATATATATATATATATATATATATATATATATATATATATACTTCTAGCATTATAAAAAAACTTTGTGTGTCTGTGAGTTCGTTCATAATGAAATAAAACACGATTGAGTCGATTTTTACCAAATTTCACACGTAGATATTTCATGTACCTGGCAGTGTTCTTAGATGGGGTTTGTGTCGGTATTTCTTCGATAAGCATCGATAATCAAAATAATCCGATGAAAGAAAGAACAGGCAATTTTGATCAAAGTTATCACCCTACGCAGCCTCACACCACAAGTGGATTTGAGAAGTTTTATTACCACACAGGCCGAAATACCCAACATATAAAATCACCAGTATGTTATTTGATATAACAGGGGTGCGTTCGAAATGGATGTTTCTGTTTAAAGCACAGTTTCACAATGTTTTGTGTTTATATGTTTTTATTAATTTGTTAGGTGAACGTACGGAATAGTTTTTAAAAAACCAGGCCTGTATTTTGCATGAGTATTTTTAAAACAAATACAATTATTATTGTCATTTTAAGATAAATAAAAAAAATAGTGACATATCATTATTATTATTATTATTATTATTATTATTATTATTATTATTATTATTATTATTATTATTATTATTAACAATAATGTTGCTACTGCTACTAATAATAATAGTAGTAGCAATAGTCGGTTAAAAAAAGACAAATTCAGATAAGTATGAATAAAAAGAAAGAAACTTTTACAAAAATCGATTGTCATAATCTATCTATGTACTCGTATCTATAAAAGTGAACGTGTCTGTGTGTGTGTGTCTGTGTGTGTACGTTTCCCTACGCAATAACTCTGTCAATTTTAAGTCTACAGACTCGAAATTTGATATACAGTGTACTGAGATTTGGGAAATCTTTGTGATCGGTTTTCGGTCAGAAATTTGGCTGTTAAGGGGTCAAAGTTCAACGATTTTACCTTTAAGAACTCTACCAAACATCTTCGACAATTTTGCGTCTAAACACTTGAAATTTTAGATACAGGTTCATTAGACATAAATCTAACTTAATAACTTGATTTGAGCCCAAAACAACTAATGTTAAGGGGTCATAATAGGGGTCAAAATCGACTTGACGTTTATTAATCTCTCTCTCTCTCTCTATCTCTCTCTCTCTCTCTTATATATATATATATATATATATATATATATATATATATAATATATATATATATATATATATTAAAGTGTCATTGCCTGTCTGTGTGCGGAAAGGTCTCTACCAAACTACGCTGTCATTTTTTGCTCTGAAGATTAGAAACTTGATATATAGGGATTTAGACATGTTATACACTTTCGAGTTGGTCTTAGCCGGAAAAAAGCTACCATCAGGTTTACATTGAAAAAAAAATAGAAGTTGTTAGAAAGAAATCGAATAGACATATATCGTTTATGTATGCGTAAATATACATTTATACGTCTAACTATATTAATTTGTAAAGTTTTGATATGCATATGGGCTTAGTCCAGATTGCAACGAATAAAGCTGGTGAGCTATATGCTTTCGTTTCGATTCTAGCTTATGGCATCAAGGTCATTTTTTTTTTTACTTTTAAAATCACTACTATACATTAGGTACTATATAATAATTTATAGAGAATTTACTCAATAATAAGATATAAGAAATTTGTATGAATTAAAATATCATTATTAAGCGTATTTTACGACCGAATAACGCCGGACGGCTTGCTAATATAGGGCTAAAAAGGCGATGTTACTTACCAAATGACTGCTTAACAAATAATTGATATTCGTATTGTTTTCGCGACTTTCATTTATAATTTTTTGGATACATTTGTCTGTCGTTGTCAAAAGGGTTAGGTTATGGTTCGTTTAGGTTTAGATTATGATTGGCTTATGGTTGGATTAAGGTTGGGTTAGAATTAGATTAGGGTTAGGTACACAAAACCAGTTCGATTCGTATCGTAGAGAATTACCGAAACAGTTTCTTTCGTTAAATATCTTCTTCGCAGAAAAGCGTTAAAAATACATTTCGGCGATGTGTGTTAATCTTAGCCAGTCTTGGACATCTCCGGTAAAACTCGAAACTGATCACGTAAGCACTAACATTTTCTTGGATAACTATTGCTGAAAACTTCAAAGACATAATAAAAATTCAAAGAAAACACGTGTACTTTAGTGGTGAACTAATGCAATAGACAGAAACGTTGAGAAATGCATGCCGTCAATTTTGAACGATACAGGCAAAGTTGTGTCTGATATTGACCGTTGGCACTCACAATTGGTAGATCTATACATGGCACCGTTCCAACCGTTTGCTTCGAAGCCGATAATTCTTACGAAATACAATATCCAAAAGACATATGCGCCAGGCACTGAATATGATTTAATCAGTTCTCTCCTTTGGGCAATGGTTAGCGTGCAAGAGATACATATACTTGATTCACACCGTTTTCCGCAGTCTTCTTTCTCCCTCACTCTCTCTTGATCTCAATCTCAATACATAAGGTCATTGCATAATAAATTTATTAATGTCTTTTCCCAGTGGACGTTACCTAATTGATAACTATAAATACAAACATACCAGTGTTCACCCTCCGTTAAATATGTCTGATAAAAAGAGTACTCGTATTGGATATTGACCGAGCAACGTGGAAAGGTGTGCTGGTCGACGATGTATATAATTATTCAAGCCCAAACTTTGTCGGCTAAAATATGTTTTAGAATAATAAAAATATTTCGAATAAACATTTATTTATCTATACTATTAATAAAAGTCTAAATGTTTATTTATTTATTGATGCGCGTGTGTGTAGTTATACCAATAATGTTTTCGAACGGATGCAACGAATTGACAGATTTTTTTTCCCTGAAAAGTGTGAGTCCCTAGATTTGCCTTATCTATATATGGTTCGTAACGAACAACGCCGAGTCAGACAAAAAGCCCGAAATAAAGGTTTGGGGGCCATTTCGTGCAATTGTCGAAAAAATTACCTGCTCATGTCAAATGAAATTAGCACTGTCTGTATACAGTCACTGTAACATCTTTCGGACCACGGACAGGATTTATGGCGCAATGGATAACCTGTCTAATAACGGATCAGATGATGCCAGGTTCGAATTCTGACATGTTCGTAACCATCATTTTATCCAACGTTTACTCATTATCCTTAACCTTAAGTTAGGGTAGTTTTGTTTTTGTTTCAGTGATTTTGTTTTGTGCATATAGGAATGTCCCATACCCTGAGTTCACAAGGTAAGCGTTGATGGTAAGACAATATTGAGTGTCTTGATGTTGAGTGTACTCGATTTTGTGTTTGACTCGTCCGTGTGTGCCGATGCGGTGCAGCCACTAGTACTTAATAATTCTCAGGAATGTTAACTGGGTGTTTACTTGGCAGATGGAATTTAAGCTAACAATAAGATAAACAAAGATATGTGACAAAAAATCGGCAAGGGTTCTTAGGCTACGTGTAGTCATGATGTAATCGAAAAGATAGATTTTGAGACAAGACAGTTTACTTAACGAAGGAGATCAGTTCGATACGCAACGCTTTAGCGGACGGACGAGATTTTTGAACTGTGACGCCCATGAAATTCAGAAAGGGGCAATTTGGCAAGCTGTACTCGTATACAAATCGTGCCAATTCTGAAAATGGAACTCGGCAGGAATAAATGAAATATCCATATACAATTTCGGCCTTGGCGTTTTCACTTTTAGGAGAAAACCACTTTTCATTTCATCAAGCATGAGAGGAAGATTGGATGTAAGTGTTTTGCTGGTGTTCTCACCGACAACAATGTTCGTCTCAATAAACTGTTAATACATGTATACATGCATCAGCATACATTCGAGAACACTTGACAATCACAGATCAGAACACAGTTAAGATAATCATAAATATCATATGCACTGTTATATATATACACTAGATGAATCACATATCATAAAATGTTTAACACTAACACGTTAACAAAGACTTGTAATATATATATATACATATATATATATATATATACATACATATATATATATGTACGTATATGTCAGGTCATGTCATATGCTACTGGTACCATGTAACTCAGTACTACCTGCCGCATGGGCGAGTCACCGCTGACTAAACTGGTCCCCCCATCAGACTTGTTTGGTGAGGAGGGTGACTAGTCTCCCTTAAGGATTAAAAACAAGGCCTTCCAAAGGGCTAATGAACCCTTTTTCGGGGTCAACGGCCAACTAGCGCCGTGTGTGTTTGTGTGTATGTATGTGTGTGCTGGGAGTAGAGAGGGCTCCCGTAAGCCGTGGTGAAGGCAACCTTTCTAGGAGGAGCAAATCTCTGATTTTAAAAAAACATAAAGCTGGAGACCAGTACCCGCATTAAGCTGGTCTGCAGTTTAAATTGTTGCTGGCCATCTTATTCTTGCTTGTTGCTGGATCTCAACATTTTGAACCGAGAGAGAGAGACTTAGTTGTCGTACAAAGCTAAGACTCAGTAACATCATCTGTTTATAGATACTCCCTCAAGCATTTGGAGGGGGAAATAAATTAATCCTGTTAAATGCAGATAGACTACTTTTCATTGTGTTAAAAAATCAATTTTAATACTTTCAGATTTCCTATATATCATTATAGAGTTAATGTTCTGTCGATTTTTATATATTATGAAGTTGCGATTTCCAAAATTTAAAAAAAATATATGCATATGTCCTGCGTGCAGTAGCTTGAATCGAAATGAAATAAAAATTTGATGACCCGAGGATGATAGGCATGAGCTATAACCAAAACCGAAACCAAAACTAATGAAGAATTCTTGGTAAATTATTTTTGATAAGAAATGGAAGTACATAACAATTAAACGACCTGGATGAAAGCGTGACACAGAAAATAATACTATGCTACCGTATTAATATATAGATAAGATAAATGTGTAACATTGGATAGGTAGAGTAAGTTTATTATAAGTTATTCGTTCATACTTAAGTGAAAAACTTAGAGCAATGTTTACAATTTATTGATATTTCGTAACTAAGTTTGATTGAATGTTTGCGGTAGATTTTGCTTATTAAATTGTTAGGTGAAAGTAAAGAATAGTTAATATAGCCACCTCCACATTTTAAGAATGGTTTAAATTATAATATTATTATTTCAGCACGGTCTGTAAACTGCAGAAATACTGAATTCTTCTATGACCTGTGTTTACGGCCTAAACCATTAAAAATAGCGTCTTTTTATTAGATAGGATTTTCAAATTTCATTAAATTTCTGCGGTATATTTTGTTCATTAAATTGTCATATGAAAGTACAGAATAGTTACAAAACGCTGACGTCCTCATCTGATGGCTTTCTAAAAAACAACGTTATTATTTCATTATGGGTCGTAAACTGCAGAAGTGTCGAATTCTTCGGCGATGTAATTACAATACATCTTCATAGCTTATACCTCTGGAAATAACTCCTAATTTTTGGATAGAAGTTACAAGTAAAATTAAGTCTGTTGTTTATTAAATTATTGGGTGAAAGTGCAGAATAATTAACACATTCCCGCTTTCATGTTAAAATTGGATTTCTAAATAATAACGTGAATCCGTATTATTCCAACTGTAACAAAACCGTTTATGCTGAGTTAGCAGCAGCAGCTATATGCAAATAACCAAGATGGCTGCGCGATGTTACGTCACAGCATAGACAATAAAAAGATACACGTGGCGAAAGCATTGGGTGTTCAGAGGAATGGTGTTCAAAATGTGGTCGGTGTTCAGAGAATTCGAGACGTGTTCAAGACGTACAGTATTTGAGACGTATTCGTGACACGAGAGAGCGGAAAAAGACATATTCTAGACACAAGTGTTCAAAGAAATAGGATTTGAGACGTCTTTCAAGACGCGTAGTTAACGTCACAACAGGAACAAAAAGTCACACGCAAATGGAGAAGCAAGAATAAAAATCTTTTGTTAAAAACTGAAATAGCGAGTTGAATTTTTTTCCTTATTTTTTTTATTCTGTTTCCTTACGACGGAGTTTACATGTCAACATGTAGTGTTATATGTTTGCATGTAACGTTACAAAACTACTGTTCTTATCTTGTATGTTATTTACATAACATTTCGGTTGAAATTCTTTTGGTGCATGTTGTCAAATTCCGGAATCCTTTTTGCAAAGTCGCGAATATGCATGATATTTCGAACGAAACCTTTTCATTTTAATTAACAGGAGTAGCATGCTCTTCTTTCGTCAATTATAACAGGGTAAAAGTCCTATGTAATTAGCAATTGTATTTCTCGTGCTACTCGTATTAGTCTGAATACTCCAAATAATACGAATTGTCCAATCCTCATCTAAAAAAAAAAAAAAATCAGAAAAATAACGTTAATA
This sequence comes from Euprymna scolopes, assembly GCF_053919585.1. Lineage (NCBI taxonomy): Eukaryota > Metazoa > Mollusca > Cephalopoda > Sepiida > Sepiolidae > Euprymna > Euprymna scolopes. The sequence goes on along the minus strand of NC_136483.1, from coordinate 110,380,689 downwards.
TTTTATCACTGGATGTAAATTGCAAAAGTGCTGAATTCTTCTGAAATGCAGCTATAAACCGTGCACATGGCCTATACGACCCAAAAGGGGTCCTTTTAATGAGCTTGCAGAAAATGGTCACACGAAGATAGATACAGTGCTTGTTTAAGTGAACGATTGTTTCATTAAACATTCCGTGCGGATCGATCGTACCTCATTCCTTCATAGTTCACACAGCACATCTTACGACATTGCTTTCCTGACAAATTCTGTATCATCGTATTATTGGGATTCATCAGACTACTGTTCCCATCTTGAGTGTCATTTTCACAACATTTTGGTCGATGTAATCTCCGACCTTTTTCAGGTATATGTTGTTGAACCCAAGGATGCTTCTGTCAAACTCGGGGATTTGGACAGAATTTCGAACTGAACCCTTTATTTACTTCACGGGGGTAGCATGGTCTTGTTTCATCAGCCATGACTGATAGAGGTCCTAAGTAAATCAATAATTCGTAATTGTATTTTTTGGTCGTCCATACTGAGAATTTAGCTTTCAACCTTCAAAAGAAAATCACTTTTACTATTGATTATTCCAAGTATTCTAACCACTGCGCCACAGATACCTTCAGAGTTCGACACTCCTCTGTTGGACAAGATGCGCCTGAAGAAGATCAGTGATTCCAAGATGAGGACAGTAGTTGGATGAATCCAAATAATACGAATAATAAATCCCACATCTCATAAGTTCAGAAACGTATTTTGTCTCTGTAAGACGTGAGTTTGGTCATATATCGAGCGCACACAGGAAAGGAAACAGTTCAACGTCGTTTCGAACAAGTCGGTGTGGAGACGAGAGAGACCGCTTTGAATTAATTAATTTGTCGGCCAGATTATAATCTTGATGAGTGCTCGTTGCATTATGTAATAAGATGCAAGTCGACAAACATTGGTTTAATGAAAGTGATTCCAACGTAAAGAAACTAATTAAGCTGTAACAATTGCTTTGCGAACGTAAAAATCAAGGAATCTTAGACAGCAATCACGTGTAAAAGTGTTCAAGAAAGAAAGGGTGACGAAAGAATGGGATATAAAAATCGGTTGCAACAGATAGAGTGAGCAACCTTCCCACATACAAATAGAAACAGAACGAGAAATAAAGAACAGAAAAAAAAAGAAAGGAGGGAGAGAGAAATCTGTAATAGTGGTAATTTTAAAGGATTTTTGAGGGTGGAAAGATACTGCACCTTTACCGAAACATTTTATGGCTGTAAAAAAAGTGCAAAAAATAGGCTCTGGATGATAGATGGTCTCCTTAATGTGCGACCTTAAGGGAAAATATCATATAGCCCACTACACAGTAACTTTCCAATGGTCTATCATTTGTTAAATTCTGATCATTAGTCGTCGAGATTTCGAACTTATAAAATTGCCAAAAGGTGGTCTCTCTCTCTCTCTCTCTCTCTCTCTCTCTCTATATATATATATATATATATATATATATATATATATATATATATATATATATATATATATATATATTAGTCCTTGCGCGAAAGAGCAGGACACAAAATGTTTTAAATAATAATAATAGAATAACAATAACAAAGACTTTCGCTGGCGAGGACTACTATTGACCGTAACCAGTTATTCAGTCCTTTTGAAATGTTCATCTCTTTTTTCTCGTTATGTACTGAATATTTGTTAAATGAAACATATATGAAATATGTTCCTTATTTAATTTTAAAGATTCTGAAAGAAGTTTAAAAAATTTAATCTTAAAAAAGTTATTTTAAAGTTTTTGTTAAAATTTTCTCATTATTCAGACCTGCATTACAAAGAGGGTTTGCAAAAATATGAGTTGTGGTGTGAGGATAAATACAAACTAAAACAGAGAGAATATTCAGGCCTGTAATAATACAAAGAGGGGGTTGCAAAAATGAGTTGTGGTGTTAGGAGAAATACAAACTGAAATAGAGAGAAGGAGAGTTTTAAAATATAATCTTAAAAAGATAAGATACAAGTTAGAAAAGCATTTCATCCAAGGCATGAACATTTTTAAACACAATGTTTTTACTATAGGCTTTAAAAACAACGGTACAAGATTCAATTTGAAATTTATTTATCTTCAAAGTGCATTTTTAAAAATTTTACAAAGTAAGGTATAAAAATTTAATTTAAATTGAATCCAAAAATTACCTTGGATTTATTTTATATAATGTACATTTTGTTGCAATTTAAACACATTATTTTTTATCAAGCAATTAATGATATAGATATAAAATTTTCAATGATTTTTTTTAAAGTGGAGCCAGAGTATCAATGCATCATTCACAATTCGTAGCCACATAGTTGGTTTTAGTGGTGTTGAGCTTATTGCCAACTCCTCAGAATGTTCCATGTATATATTGGCTAGTATTGGGACAGTGGTGAACCCATTGCTACACCTTCTTGTTGATATATGTTGGTTCCCAACGTGAAATAGGAAGTATCTATACAAAAGGACATTTCCATTAGGTTGTCAATATTTTGATTAATGCAGATTTCGTATTTATTATATTATATTGGACCGAATATATAGTAATAATTTAAAATGTTAGAAAACTGACTCGTGTGCCACCACCGAGCATTGAAACCAAAACGTTTATTTACGATGTACTTTTTCCTTTGACGTTAATGCCTGAGCTACGAAGACCCGTTTGCTGCAAGGCTAAAAATTAAAACGTGAACTAATAGCTATTACGTTACGCATGCATATTCGTAATACTGTCGTTCAACCTTCACCTGAAAAAATCTATTTCTTTAATTTTTACACTTTTGCACCTATTTTCCCGGCTAAAATCCAAATGTAAAGTTCGCATGGATTCGAATGCCCTATATATTTAATTTCATGTTTGTAGATCAAGAACTGATAGGAGTTTGGTAGGCAAAATTTTGAAACAAATATATGTAGAAAGAGATTTGTGCTTACTATAATATTTTACGCAAATATTATGCAATATGTAGAATATCTGCATGAATATAATTACACGTAATAGTTAACTAAAGATGATCATCCTATAAGAAAACCGAAAGAAAACTAATAGGGAATAAATTAAAATGAAAGTTTGAAAAATATGCAAATTAGCTAGAACTTCTGCAGACGTATGTTATTCCACGATCCATATATAACGAATTTATATTTTCTTTTTAAAATATATCTCGAGTAGGAAGTAGTAAAATAATATTTATAGGCAAGTAAATAGTTTTGCTGCCAGGGCATGAATTGAAAACTACTAATTATGAAAGAAGTTATATTTATATGAAACGTGATACTAATACAGAAATGTATCGACTAAAAGCATACTTCAAGAAGTCCAGGTTTTATCGTGAATCTTTTCATCTCGTTCAGATGGCTTTATAAATATTACTACTTGCTTTAAGTATACAGAATTATTCAATTTGTAAACGCAGACATTTTTTAAATTTATATATATATATATATATATATATATATATATATATATACATTTTACGATTCAAACAGACAGTTAGTAGATTATTTAAAATGCGTATTGTTTGCAGTTGATGCTTTCCATTTTTTTTTCAAAACATTCATTTTCAATTATATTTTTATGAAAAATAATGTCCATATATTTTCAGCCATTATCTTTATCATAGGAAGTTTGGGCTGGTTTATTGCTGATAACCTAAGGGGTTTTCACTGACTAATCCTGACATGTTTTCTTCTCGTTTATTTTTGCCCGATCAGACTGCTACCCTAACTACCATCTGGAACTCGAATATACATATATACCGAAACATTATCATGAATGTCTAGCGACATATTACTGCTTATGTAAAACAAATAAACAGTACATATTGTCCAACTTAGGGCAAGATATACTGTTTTTCGTGCATAACCTTGTTAAAACTACATTGCTTGCTTCACTTCTGAGAAATTACATATATCTATATATATATATATATATATATATATATATATATATATATATTGTCACGACCTCGAAATCTGCTTGGAACAAACTATGAAAAACAAATGGAGCTATCCGATTTTGTGGACACCATTAAAATATATATATGGCAGAGGAACTCATGAATAAAACAAGACGAAACCAGATTGAAAACAAATAAAATTTTATTTATAAAAAAAGAAAATTTAGTAAAAGAAAAAGAGAAAGAAAAATAAATGTAAGTAAACCAATCTTATATCATTTATGTTTACCAAGTGAAATATACCCAACATGAAACAAAGTCAATATTCATCGAAAGAAACAACAGTCTGCCAACAAGAGAGAGGTGCAAGAGAGAGGTGTATAAAAGAGAAATAAACATTATGGGAACTCACATTTCTTTTCCTTTTTTTTTTTTATATGTGTCTTTTTGTTTTTCTTTTTGTTTTTTTTAAATTTACATTCCTTCTTTAATATCATGCATAATTTGTGACGAAAATTTATTTCATTCTTGTATTTTACAGTGATTTGCTCGTTTCAATATATTTATTTCAAATTGTCCTCTGCTTCGGCATCAAGATATAGAATTCCTTCTTCATCTCTTAAAGTTCAGTTACACGTTATTTTTCGAAAAACATTTGTACAGTTTCTTTACTTAGTTCATTTTTCCTTTATTTTACATCACCAAAAGATTTGTTTTTTTTTGCCGTTTTCTTCATGTTTTTGTCTTTCTAATAGCTCGACGGGTCCTATTTTCCACTACGAAGTTTTAGCGTGCGCTACAACAAATCCCTTCGTTCGCCCTATGGTCTCGATTTCTAGCCAACCTCTACTACTATCTCTTCTTTTTCGTTCTCTTTTCTCCCGTTAATAGGTTCTCTGTTTCTTTCTCTCGTTAATAGGTTTTCTCTTTATTTCTCTCTTTTATTAACATTTTTTCTTAAACATAAAATCTCTTGTTTATAAAAAAATGTTTTTGTAGAAAATGATTAAATAAAATAAACAAGAAATCGAATATTTTCTTCTCAACTTAGAAGAATTCAGGTAAAAGAACTTAGTAATATTATTTTAATAATAAAATAATTATAATAATAAAAATAATGATGATAATGTCGTTCATCAACTTTTGTTTGTGCTTGTTTACAATATCACGTCAGCTGATATTTGGACTTGACAATGAATGCCCTGGAAAAGTCACTTCTGATTAATGTTTAGTTAAAAAATATGCAAACGAAGAAATGATTTGCGGCGATTTTAAATAGTACCTCCTCTTTCATCGTAAATTGGCCTCACTATTAAGAAAAAAAATTAAATAAAATGGTGAGGTACATCGGGGCTTGAAGAGAAGACCATTCAATCTGTAGTTGTATGCTCTACCACTAAGCTATATCTCCAAATTATAATAAATCTGTGTTTTTTTAGTAAGAACTAGTTTTCGAAAATGTTATTAGTTCTCTTCGCCTGTGTAACATAAAATATTGCCCTGCAAAAATTATTCTTTTTCATCTATAAATGAGAAAAGATATTTCAAGATTATTATTTTAAGATTTATATAATATCATATATATATATATATATATATATATATATATATATATATATATATATATATGTGTGTGTGTGTGTGTGTGTGTGTATGTGTGTAAGTAAATGTTTGGTACAGCAAAATGGAAGAAGAAATTTCAGAGGAAACATAATTTAATTTAAATACCAAAGAAAACAAAAAAAAAAAAAAACGGGCAGGTGAAATTATTAAAATTTTCCTTAAGGCCTTATCGTCTGACCCTCTAAGAGGAAACGTCAGAATGAAAAATTAAAAACTAAGAAACTAATGAGGAAAGAAGGGAATTTGGTTTCAGTTGGAAGACCAGTGAGAAAAAAAAATTCTCATTGTTCAGGTGGTTTTAAATCAATAAATATTTCCAACTGATGTTTCAAAATCTTTTGTCTACACAGGCTAGGTCGAGAGTTATTAATGACTAACGCCTCAATGATATTGAGATGATAGTTCGACCTCGCACTGTATAAAACAGAAAACCACCCATCGGAATATTGATCAGAACACCTATTTATACTCATCAGGTGATTACCAATGGCGGACTCATGAGCTTGGGAGTGCCCGGATGTTCTCGAAACCTGGTGTAGTCGAATATCCCGAGGGATATGTTGGGATATTCTCATTTCCAATCTTTGGGATGTTTTGCCAACGTAGTCAGCTCCACACTGACAAACACATTTATAAACAACAGAATTCTTTTGAATGGTTGGCAGAACATCTTTACGAAAAGAAGAGAAAAAGGTTCGAGTTGTGTAAACTACTCGAAGCATAGTAGCTGGAAAACAACGTTGAGTAGCAGAAGAAATCCTTTTAACAATATGAAGGCCAACAGGACCTAACCAAGGTAATTTTAAAAAAATGGGACAACGTGATGGACCAATACGTTTAAGACTATTAAATGTAGCAATTTTACGTTCAATAGTAGTTTTTATTATATTTATGGGATATCCATTGCTAAGAAAAATATTTGTGATTTCACCAAGTTCCGTATCAAGACGGTTTGGTGAACAAATCATAAGTGCACGATGTGTAAGAGCGTTAATGAGGTTTATTTTTCTAGACTGAGGGTCAAAAGAAAACCAATTAAGATATAGCCATGTAAATGTAGGTTTTCTGTATACAGAGGTCTCAAACGTAGAACCAACTTTAGAAACACGAACATCGAGGAATGGGAGAGAGCCACAATCCTCGACCTCCATAGTAAATTGTAACGATGGATGCAAGTTGCAAAGAAGACGAAGAAACTGTTCAGCTTCACTCCGTTAGGGAAAGCATGCAAAAGTGTCATCAACGTAGCGTGTATAGAATGTTGGCTTAGTAATTTTGGAAAATAATTCGTTTTCCAAAAATCCACCGAAAATGTTGGCTAGCGAAGGACCAAGAGGGCTACCCATAGATATCCCATCAATTTGCCGGTACATAATGTTGTTGAAACTGAAGGAGACTGATTTAGTAGCAAGTTCCATCAGTTCAACGAAAATTCGTTCAGGAAATTGTGGAGATTTTGAGGGGCCACGGTATAGATAGTCAGCACAAATACCAATGGTTTCATCCAAAGGTATATTAGTAAAAAGACTATTAATGTCAAAGGAAGTCAAGAACTCGGTATTTTTAGATAAAGATAATTTTTGTATATGAGACACGAATTGAAAAGAATCCGAGATACAATGGACCGAATAAAAAGAAAGCACAGGTTTAAGAAGATCAACCAACCATTTCCCAAGTTCGTGTTGTGCAGAACCCAACATAGATAAAATGGGTCGCAAAGGAATGTTAGGTTTATGAACCTTGGGTAAACCGTACATTCTATGCCTTTGAGAGCCAATGGGTCGGATTCTATCATAAATCTCCTTAGAAATAAACCCGCTTTTATAAAGTTAAAGAAATCTTTTCTGGATTTTTATTTCCATACGAAAAGTGTCATCATGGCTTAAATCACCCAACCGGAGAAATTTATTTTTATCGTCCAAGATTTGTAACATTTTGGAGATATAACCCGTTTTGTTAAGTATAACAACGCCCGATCCTTTATCTGGGCGAGAAAGATAAATGTCGGAATTAGACCTAATTAATTTTGCCATGATGACACTTTTCGTATGGAAATAAAAATCCAGAAAAGATTTCTTCAACTTTATAAAAGCGGGTTTATTTCTAAGGATATTTATGATAGAATCCGACCCATTGGCTCTCAAAGGCATAGAATGTACGGTTTACCCAAGGTTCATAAACCTAACATTCCTTTGCGACCCATTTTATCTATGTTGGGTTCTGCACAACACGAACTTGGGAAATGGTTGGTTGATCTTCTTAAACCTGTGCTTTCTTTTTATTCGGTCCATTGTATCTCGGATTCTTTTCAATTCGTGTCTCATATACAAAAATTATCTTTATCTAAAAATACCGAGTTCTTGGCTTCCTTTGACATTAATAGTCTTTTTACTAATATACCTTTGGATGAAACCATTGGTATTTGTGCTGACTATCTATACCGTGGCCCCTCAAAATCTCCACAATTTCCTGAACGAATTTTCGTTGAACTGATGGAACTTGCTACTAAATCAGTCTCCTTCAGTTTCAACAACATTATGTACCGGCAAATTGATGGGATATCTATGGGTAGCCCTCTTGGTCCTTCGCTAGCCAACATTTTCGGTGGATTTTTGGAAAACGAATTATTTTCCAAAATTACTAAGCCAACATTCTATACACGCTACGTTGATGACACTTTTGCATGCTTTCCCTCACGGAGTGAAGCTGAACAGTTTCTTCGTCTTCTTTGCAACTTGCATCCATCGTTACAATTTACTATGGAGGTCGAGGACTTTGGCTCTCTCCCATTCCTCGATGTTCGTGTTTCTAAAGTTGGTTCTACGTTTGAGACCTCTGTATACAAAAAACCTACATTTACATCTTAATTGGTTTTCCTTCGACTCTCAGTCTAGAAAAATAAACCTCATTAACGCTCTTACACATCGTGCACTTATGATTTGTTCACCAAACCGTCTTGATACGGAACTTGGTGAAATCACAAATATTTTTCTTAGCAATGGATATCCCATAAATATAATAAAAACTACTATTGAACGTAAAATTGCTACATTTAATAGTCTTAAACGTATTGGTCCATCACGTTGTCCCATTTATTTAAAATTACCATGGTTAGGTCCTGTTGGCCTTCATATTGTTAAAAGGATTTCTTCTGCTACTCAACGTTGTTTTCCAGCTACTATGCTTCGAGTAGTTTACACAACTCGAACCTTTTTCTCTTCTTTTCGTAAAGATGTTTTGCCAACCATTCAAAAGAATTCTGTTGTTTATAAATGTGTTTGTCAGTGTGGAGCTGACTACGTTGGCAAAACATCCCAAAGATTGGAAATGAGAATATCCCAACATATCCCTCGGGATATTCGACTACACCAGGTTTCGAGAACATCCGGGCACTCCCAAGCTCATGAGTCCGCCATTGGTAATCACCTGATGAATATAAATAGGTGTTCTGATCAATATTTCGATGGGTGGTTTTCTGTTTTATACAGTGCGAGGTCGAACTATCATCTCAATATCATTGAGGCGTTAGTCATTAATAACTCTCGACCTAGCCTGTGTAGACAAAAGATTTTGAAACATCAGTTGGAAATATTTATTGATTTAAAACCACCTGAACAGTGAGAATTTTTTTTTTCTCACTGGTCTTCCAACTGAAACCAAATTCCCTTCTTTCCTCATTAGTTTCTTAGTTTTTAATTTTTCATTCTGACGTTTCCTCTTAGAGGGTCAGACGATAAGGCCTTAAGGAAAATTTTAATATTTATATATATATATATATATATATATATATATATATATATATATATATATGACTGTCAGGTTTCGATTCTGACTTGAGGTAAGTGCCTTTCTAGCCGCATTGATGAGCTGTGATACAGCGAAACAGTACTCTATGTGCACGACTATATATACATATATATTGCCTCCGTTCAATCTCGAAAGACAAAGCATACAGCCTGCATGGGCTGAAATATTGAATATTTTAAACACATATTATTCCAAATTAAAATTACGTATAAATAACATTTAAAATAAATGTTCTGAGATTTTTTCATCGAGTATATTTGACCCCTTAACAGCCAAATGTCTGTGTAAAAACGGATTACAGATTTCCAAATCTCCATACCCTGTAAATCAAATTTCGAGCCTGCAGACTTAAAATTGACAGAGTTATTGCGTAGGGAAATGTACACAGATAGACACACAGGCACACAGAGAGACAGACAGATCGACAGAGACTTTCACTTTTATAGATATATAGATATTCGTTTAATCAGTGATCGTTTTGATAAAGGATTGCGGTCAGTTCCAATATGCAATGCTATCCGTCTGGGTTCGAATTTCACGCTCGACGCTCGTCTGTTTTTGATGTAGCGTTCCAGCTATTTTTTAGACGATGTCGATCATAATCCTTATGAAAGTGAATAATGTACTTCCATAAAAAATATATAATTACGATTTAAAAAGAAACGAAGAGAAACATTTTTCTTTTGTACCGACTTGTAGAAGAAGCGGATTTGAGAAACCTGGCGATGACAAGTACTTCAGCTCATTCGAAATAAAACAAAGTACGACACATGTTTGGATCAGCTAACGTGCATCTGTAAACCTAATTATTCTCATATAGCCATGTTTTGTAATGCAACAAATTTACTTTATTATTCGCAGTTCTGTCACATTCCAAATCTCAACTTTTTTAAGCACCTAATATATATGTGTGCATGTGTGCATGCAAGAGAGAAATAGAAAGAGTATAATATATATATATATATATATATATATATATATATATAACAAACCATTCTATCAGCAGCATGCAAGGGAAGTGTTACATTACATGTTTTGTTTCTGAAAAAAAAAAACGGACGCAGATAAAAACGCACTTCCTCCATCTTACGATCATTTATTTCCCTTTGAGAATTCCATTTTTAACCTCAATTCATTTAAATACATCAACACCGAACAAGTTTTCCTTGGCCCGGATACAACACATCCCAAAAGTAAAGAAAACGCGATTTTAATACTATGCCTTTTATATGTCTTTGAAGTATTAAAAAGATATTTAGATAAATCAGAAAAACTAAGCTGTTTGTAAAAATATACGCATGAATACCTACCATTAAAATGCAATTAAACATGAACATCTTAAAACCATTTATTGTTTCTCCGACAAAAGGAAGATCAGTACATTCAAACTTGTCCGTTCGTCTGTCCGCACTTTTCTCAATAACATCGCCTTGGAATTTTCTGAAATGTTACACAAACATTAAACATGAGATGAGTGAAAAAGTAATAGAACGAATTTTCCGGGAAAACTCCGGTTGTCCCCTTGGGGCGCCTTTCGGGTTAAAATAGCTAAAATTGACACTTTTGTGCTTATTAAAAAAATGATGCCTTGGATTTTTATAAACCTTTCTGAAAAGTTGTAACTAACTGATTTCTATATAATTTTGTTTGTCTATACCTGACGATAACAGGCGCTCTTTTCGGGACTATTTCACCATATTTGTCCAAAATAATTTTTGTGTATGTCTATTTAGCAGTTTTGCATGGTGCTGAACTCAAATTATAATATGTTAAGGTATTGGGGACTTTGGGGCTAAATGGGGGTGGGCAAATGATGGACTTTGTCATTTATTTTTTTTTTGCGTGGTGCAGAACTCAAATTTACATATGTTAAGGCCTAAAACTGCACCATTTGTTCATTTTCACCAGGATTTGACGTCCTCTGGGAACTTTTGGGACTAAATGGGGGGGGCTGAACTTAGTCATTTTTTATGCCTCGCCCACTGTGATCTCACGGTGGACCATACATGCTTGACTTGTTGAATATAAAATTAAATACATAAGATTAATTAAAACATAATAAAATGAATTTAAAAAATTGTAATAATATTAAACAAATACAGTTAATAATTCATTGAACAAAATATGTATTAAAATAAAATGAAATAATTGCTTTACACATACTTCTCCTCTTGAAGGGGATAACGTTTTCTTAGTCATAACCAAATGATATACACAAACTTGATAATATACTTTACTGACCATTTGTTTCGGCACGCGTCCCCAACATGATTCTGTCCCACTGAAAAAAAAAAAAAAAAAAAAAACGAGATCTGCATGCAAATTTATTCACATCTTTAAAAAAATAATAACAGAACCAAGAAGAAACAACGGTTGAAGCAAAATAAGGCTTTGTTCGCCTGGTATCGGTTCTTCTCTATAATTAACTAGTGTATTGAGAGAGAGAGAAAGAGAGAGAGAGAGAGAGGTCGATAATTATTAGTTAATTAAAGTGTAATAGGACATTTCTCTACTTACGTGTTCACACAACAAAGCTGCCGATCAAATTGTTCCTTCTTCTTTGAGCCATGTGATATCATGTCGGCAGCTAAAATTCTCCGCAGGAGGTAGTTTACATTTCGAGCTCACTAAGCTTACACCGACCAAACCCCATTTAATTTACTAAGAAAATTATACTTGCCAAGTATTTAAAACTGGTTGGTGATTCAAGTAGCTTCAAAACCAAAAGTCCTCTGGTGTGAGGTCGGCAAAACGCCACGGCCAATTTCTCTTGCACCCTTCTGAATGAATATTGTTTTCCCCCAAATAATACATCCAAAATGAATAGAACTACTTGATTTTAACTTTCTAGATTTAAGTAGTTATAAATAATGATGATGATGATGATGATGATGATGATGATGATGATGATAATAAACACTTTATAATCTTTTAAAGAGCTAAAAGAAACCTTTATCTTTATTTTTGGAATATATTGTACAATGCGATCTAAATACTGGCTACAAAATAGGGACGACGATCATCATCACCATCATCATTATCATCATCATCATCATCATCATCATCATCCTTTTGATCACTACTGTTCTCAATCACTCATTTATCCAAAATGAATAGAACTACTTGATTAGAGAGAAAAGTGTATTTGAAGTATTTTGTACGCGAGCTTATCCACAAATTCACTACATGCATACATACCAACTTTTTAAAATTATATATATCAACAACATTAATAACAACAAAAACAATAACATTATATGCATCAATTAATAAAACATGTAATGAATCGCATAAAAAGTACCATTTAATACAATATTTACAAAAAATTTTTTTTTTTAAATGATCATTAAATCGTTCGCCTTTACACCCCCTATACCCAACTGAGGTGATGCTTGAATTTTACGGGGAAAGGTCACCATTTATTTGCTATTTAGATTGAATATATAATCTATTATTGTCAATATTTATTACTTCTGTTTTTCAAAAGTGCCAACAATGTTGGACATTTTTGAAAGAAAAATTGACATTATGGGGATATTAGTGTCACTTACAATACTTCACTTGTCATTATAATTTCTAACAATGTATATATAATGCCTCAAATCGGCTTTATTCAAAGGAAGCATAATCACTGCTTTTAATTTGAAATTTGTACCAAAAATATTTTGTTTGTATTGAAATTCATCATTTCGGCATTAATTCGCCGAGGAGTGTAATTTTCAAATAAAAATCTACTTATTTGAATACACAAATATTTCATTTCAGTAGGAAATTTTCTAGCAACTTTTTCTAAGTGTTTAATAATTTGCTGGCATGTGTTACAATGTTTGAGCACTGAAGAGCCAGCTTAAAACAATCTTTTAGATTACTAGCGATCATCAGTAAGATAGCCATTCCCAGCGGATTTTATCAATCGGCACAATTTGGAATTCATAGACAGCTTTAAACGCGCAATTGAATTCACTATCTTGTAGTCCGTGGCAGTGCATTTCGTGTATTTAAACATATTTAAGTGTTTTACTTTCTTCAAAATTGAATATCTGTTTGGCACTGTCAAGGCAATTATTACCAGACATTTCCAAGATGCAATGGCATTTTTGTTGACTATTATTAAAACACCTCTAATCGATTCATTTAGGTCAGTAATGCTGTGAGTGTCATAGACAAGTAATTTTTTCAATTGCTGAATTAGCAAATAAATGTTTAGAGTGCTTTTTATGATGTCAGACAATAAAGAAAGCCAATAAATTGTTTGAACAATGCTGTTAGAAAAACAAGCCTTTCTTTCATTGATCAATTTCAGGTACGGATTATTTTGAGCATCTGAATTATCAATTTGTGTCGGTTTTCTATTTTAATCATTGTATTTTTGCTTCAAATCATTTTTTTTTTAAATTACATTTTCACCCCAAACAAGGCACATTGTCACTCAATTGTAGGGGGCTACTATCAGGGTCAGCAACTACTGGGGCACTCTGTAGGGATTTGGACACCAAGATGTCGGTTCACGTTGCACTTGAACTTCTGCATGTCAGTACAGTTGGGGAAGCAGGATCCTGGAATGGAATTCCAGAGTCTAGCGGTTCTGGGGAAGAAACTACTGGAGTAGAAAGATCTTTTACATCTAGGGATCTCTACTGTGTGGGGTAGGATTTAGCTGCCTGTCGGGTTTGTCGTGGGTGTCTGCGTCGTGGGGGCACAAGTGTCTGCAGTTCGTCAGCGCATTCACCATTAAAATACTTGTAGAACAAGCAGAGGGATGCAACGTTTCGTCGATGGGACAGAGGCTGAAGCTTAGATGCCAGTTCATGGCCTATCAGATGGGCGACTCTTTTTTGAACCTTGTCTAGGAGCGAGAGACTAGTAGTAGACGCACCAGCACAGATGTGACAATAATACTCCATACATGGGCGAATGGTGGCCTTATAGAGATACAGGATACTTTCAGGTGTCAGTAGTTTCCTAGCACTGTAGAGAGAGCCTATCTTTTTTGCAGCGGCCCTGGCAATGTTTTCAACATAATTGTTCCAGCTCATGTTTCCTGTGAACGTTAGGCCAAGCAGTTTGAAAGATGTACTCTCAGACAGGGAGTCACTGGCCATTGCTATTGGTGGCAGAGAAGGTTTCTTGTAGTTATTGAAGGAAACCAGTTTGGTCTTGGCAGCATTGAATGTTACCATCCATTTATGTCCCCATTCCACTACAGATTAGAGGTCATCTTCTAGTGTTTTTGCCATTTCTTTAGATATGTGTTCATTTGTTTTCCTGTCATGCCTGTTATAGAGTGTAGTGTCATCAGCATATATACCCATCTCAGAGGCAGTTTTGTCGGTGAGGTCATTAATAAATATCAGGAACAATAGAGGTCCAAGAATAGACCCCTGAGGCACTCCCGCATTTATATCACACTGTTTAGATGTTCGACCGTCGAGGACAACCTGGATTTTTCTCTTATCTTAGAAGAATTTAATTATGCTAAGTATTCTACCAGTGATACCGTATGATTTAATTTTCCTGAGGAGACCCTTGTGCCATACCCTGTCAAAAGCCTTAGATATATCTAGAGCTACCGCTCTGCCCCCCCCCCCGCTTTGTCCAGTGAGTGGTATATACGTTCAGAGATTACAGTGAGGATTTCAGCTGTGGAACGGGCTTGTCTAAATCCATATTGTTTGTCAGTCAGAAGTTTAGCATCTGTAAGGTGCCGGACTAGAGCATGGTTAATTATGGTCTAAAATATTTTGGCGAAAAGTGGGAGGAGGCTAATGGGGCGATAATTTGATGGGACAGTTCTTTCGCCAGAATTCTTGAATATTGGTACCACAGAAGCGGTTTTCCAACAGCCCGGAAAGCATGATTCATTAAGGCATTTATTGTAGAGTTTGGAGAGAACTGGAGCTACTTCGGCTGAGCACTTTTTTAATAGCACAGCTGGGATGAGATCAGGTCCACATGCTTTTGAAGTGTCAAGATTTCTTATGATAGCATGTACCTGAGCAAGGGTGATTTTTAGATCGTCTAGCGTGGCGTCTGTCCGCAAAGGAAAGTCAGGCAGGGGGGGTGGAAGAGTCCAGTGTGGAGTTCGAGGCAACCCGGCTGGCAAGCATATTTGTTTTGTCGGTTGCTGAGCAAACAACCTCGTGAGTGTTGGTTAGTGGGGGAATTGTTGATTGCCCATTACTTACTACACTGTTGTAGATTTTCCAGAAGTCACGATTTCCTAATGTTTGTGCTTCGATACGTTTTTTAGTGGTTTCAGTAAATTCTCTCTTGGCTGTCGCTATTTCTTTCTTAACGTTATTTCTCGCTTCTATGTACTTCTGTTTGTTTGAACTGGACTTATGTCGGTTAAATCTGCGGTATGCATGCTGCCTTTGAGCAATAGCAGTATCGCAAGTCGAAGTAAACCATTGGGGAGAGTGGGGCTTGCTATAAAATTTCCGCACGGGAACATGTGCTTCCATTGCTGTTTTGAACCATTCAGTGGTCTCATTTGCGCACTGTTCGCAGGAAGAGAAAAAATATTTTCCCATGGGGCATCTCTGATAATATCTCTGATGGCTTCACAATCAGCCTTTTTATAATATCTCGTTGTTTTGAGCACTGGCTCTTCAGTTTTGGGTCTAGAATTTAGGGCGATTTCTCCTATTATCCCTGCATGGTCAGCGTTCCCGAGTAAAATTTAACATATACACGCATGTGCGTGGAACTCGTAAGATAAAAATAGAACGAACACGATATCCGTTCCAAGAAATCACTCCCCCTCCTCCAAATTTGGTCAGAAGGGATACTGCAAGTGGTGTTGGCGCGGCGCTTAAGATAAGATAAGTATTATTTCCAAATGAAGCTAGCCCTTAAAAACAACACTACCTCTGACATTTCTTCTCTTTTAAACTTCTTATTTGTTTTGTAATTATGTGTATTTTAATTTATATATGCATTTGTCTTTTCTCTGGTTAGCTTTTTAAATTTTATTTCAATTTATATATGCATTTGTCTTTACTCTGGTTAGCTTTTTAAATTCACCCCCCCAAGCAAAACTCAATCATGTTCTCTTCCAGCTAAAATAATTTCCACGCTCTTTACTAAGGCTAGGGAATAAATAACATTAGGCCGAATAAATGTTCCGAATTTTAGCACAGACGTGGATTGATTTTACTGTAGACGTGAGGAGAACATTATTTAAGTAATATACTTAATATCTACAATTACCTTATGTTCGCTTGTACTAATAAAGAGGCCTCGTTAATATCTCTACCAAACCACTGGATATGGCCTTTAATTGTTACTATAATTGTAACTGAAATCTACAGTGATATTAGCTGCGGCACTAGGACCTATTTTCTGAATAGATACGTTGTCTTATCCCCAACCCAACCTTAATGACTGCCTAAAAATATGAATTCCGAATCACGACGAAATAATTTGTTTCTCTTTACCTCCAAGACGTCTGCCAGTGTCTAACCTGCTTGCAAAATAGGGGAAGTGAAAGGTAGATTTTATTTTCTCCCAAACTAAAACAATACTGTAAACTCTAAATCCAAATGAAACTTTACTGTATTCTGTAAGTAAATAACCCTGACCCTTGAAAGCTTACAATCTGCCCCCTTTAGCTGCCACTAAAACCCTACATTTTACATACGCCTTTATAGTGGAATCCTTAACCTCAAGTTCCTAACTTTCACGAACTAACCGCCAAACCGTCTTCACTAAACATCTATGCATTTCTACCCCTGACATACATTAGAGGTCATTCCTATCCATTTAGGTACTTACCAGCCAAAGTATGCACTCGGATGCAAAGCGATCTTCATTACATTGCAATTGCCTCTTCCTAGATGGCTCTGCAACAAATCATGGTCAATAATGATTATTTTCCATTATAAGTCTGTTCGCACACTGAAAAACTGGAGCCTTGACAGAGCAAGGAGGAAGTGATGAAAAATTAACTCTGTCTCTTTTGGCCCTCAATCTATTATTATATTCACTCTATGCACTTTTGTCATATATGGTCAATTTATGAGGATCAAAGTAAATCAAATAAACATTACACCGTTTTAGAACATAACAAAGTTGAATAAGCCATTCCGTCTGAGAAGACGTCAGATCCCAAGTTAACAATTATACCATCGACTGTAATACTTTGGATTTTGTGGACGGTCAAAGCATAGTTGAGTAACAAAGGTATTTAAGATTTAGTCACAAATGGTCCCTAATTAAACTCATAGTTAGATTGCACAAATTCAACATTGGCTGCTTGATCCATATGATTCAAATTCCACAGTCACAGCAACAACGTTGTTATTTTCATTTGTATTTCAGGAATAGTAGTTAACGAAAATGAACTTAGCTTCGATACAACATTTTATTGAGTCGTGCAGTTCATTGCTCGACTAGATCGTAAATAAACCTAGCTTTGACACAACATTTTGTTGAGGCTCACAGATCATTGCTCGACTAGATCGTAACTGAACCTAGCTTTGACACAACATTTTGCTGAGTCTCGCAGTTCTTTACTTGAATAATATTCCAGCTTAATGAAAATGACTTTAGTTTTAACCAATTACAATGCAGTGATAGTGTCTGTTAAATAATTTCTAACAACGTTTCAAGTCTATAGATTATGTGAACTGTTATTGTCATTGGTTTTATTGTAATCTTGGATTTAAAGTGATGTAACATCCGGCGTTAGTAGAATGTGTCTTTCTGAACTTACGAATTTTAATTATAGAACCAGAGAACCTATAGTGACTTGAATCCGAATAATGGATTGATTTAAATGATTAATGCTCGTATCAAATATTCTGGAACATAATAAGGATATTTCTGTTGTGTTATTTTTTCGATTACTTTATGTATGCATATGTATATAAAAACAAAAGCGTTACGAAGCCGAATATCAAAGCAACATTTAATCTGTCAAAATTCTGGCGCGTTTTGAACTCGCCACCTTTGTTAAGCAGACGTGATAATCACTACACCATGTCACTTTAACGACTGCCTGATGTTATCATACATAACTATTTGATCCGAATAATCAAATTGATTTATGCTCATCAAAATGATTTACCCTCATCTCAAATATTCTACAATTTAAAGATCTTACTTTTCTGGAGGGGGTGCAATTAATTTATGTATGTGTATCTATATAAACACAAGAGCGTTGCGAAATGAATATAAAAACAATGTAATCATTTTAGATTGCGGCCAGTTTCAAACTGACGGGCGTGTTAAGCAGGTGTAAAAACCACTACACCACAGAAACCTTGACTGCTTGATACTGTATATATCAGTTTGAGAAGAAAATTCTTGCAGAATATTTAATTTTGATTTCAAATGATGCATATCCAAATAAGTTTTCGTTATAATATCTTTACATTAAATATAATTTTAAAAGAGCGGCAATCGTTTAAATTACAATCGTTTTAAATCAATTATTTCTTTTTTTCAGAACTTCGAATACAAAATAAAAAAAAAGAAAATTAGCGCAATTTTCTTACTAAAATTAAAACTGCTGAAACAGCTCGCGATTTCAACGATATCAAAATTTGGCCAAGGAACCACTACTAAACGCACAGCTTAATCAACGATCAATTAAGAGTCTTAGTTGACGCCAATTCCCCGACAACTGTTCGAGAACTTGCTTTTGAATTAAACGTATACGACAATTTCCCACAACTAAAGAGAGATTGGAAAGACAAAAATCTTGATAAATGGGTTCGTCACGAATTGAACGCCGTTATGAAGTGTATCTTCCCTATTTTTACGCAACAAGAACAACTCGTTTCTCCACCAGATTGTGAGCTACGATGAAAAGTAAATCCTTTGCGACAACCGGCTCAGCTCAGCTCAGCTCAGTAGTTAGACGCCGACAAACCTCCACATGCTGACTGTTTGGTGGTCTGCGACCGGCTCATCTATTAAAGTTTTTTAATGCAGGCGAAACCATTTCGGCAGAGAAGTACTGTTAACAAATGGATGACATACTTCAGAAACTTCGACAACAATACCAAGCACTAATCAATAGAAAAATCCCAATTCTCCTCCACAACAATACCCGATCGCATGTTACTAAATCGACCATGCAGAAGTTGAACGAATTGCGCTATGAAACTCTGCTTCATCTGCCATACTCTCCAGATCTCTCTTACCTACCGACTATCACTTTTTCAAGCCTCGACAACTTTCTGCATAAGAAATGCTTCAAACACCCAAGCGACACCAAAAACGCCTTCAGCGACTTTATCTTTACCAAAAACACAAGATTTGTACGTGACTGGCATAAATACACTTGATTTGCCTTTAAAAAGTTTGTTGATTCTGATGGTGTTTATTTCGATCAATAAAGTTTTGTTTGACTCAAATTAATTTGTTCATCTGAATTAATAAGTAAAAAACGGCTAGGAATTTCTTGTCAACTTGATACAATTAATTAGTTGAACAATGGAACTCCGATAGCAAACAAAATTTTATGTCGAAGCTTAGTACACTTTCGATGACTACTATTCCATAATGAAGCTTCACGTATATGATATAAAAACAAATTTGAAATTTACTCACAAAATATTTCATGAGATCTTTTAGAATAGTGATAATAACATTCCATAATATTTTTTATTAATTTGAGATATTATTTTATATATTTTGATCTAATATCGATCTTTGAGAAAAAAATATTTCTGCAATTTTGGTTCATAAGAGTTTTTTTTTTTTTTGCATACTTAAAATATTACAACGTTAAAGATGCAATAATATTAATTGTATTAAAACTCTTAAAATTCTTTGCTCGACTAATATACATACGCATGTATATATACACATGTGTATATATGTGCATACATATGTATGTATATATATATATATATATATACATGCATATATGCATATATGTATGCATATATATATATATATATATATATATATATATATATACATACGTATATGTATATATGCATATAAATGGATGTTTTTAAGATTTCGTTCATTGTTTTCTGTCAAAGATTATCAAATGTTATAAAATATTATTTGGAAATATTATGAAAATAAATAAATAAATAAGTTATTTGGAGCTAAAGAATTCTGCTATGTTTACAAGGTTTGATTAAATGAAAGAATACTGCCAAAACAAACAAAATGCATATATATATATATATATATATATATACATTGGCATCTAAAACTAAGGTACAAAATTTTAAAACCTAATATTTGTTAGAAATAACAACTGTGAAAAGCTGAAATTTTGACAACTGGTAGTCATTATCATCCATAAGAACATACTAAAATTTAATTCATTTGTAAAGGATAGAAAAAGAATTAAAACAATTATTTATTTATTTTCAAAATAGGAATCTCCAAATGTAAGGTGTATATATATATATATATATATATATATATATATATATATATATATATATATATATATATATACCTATAAAAGCGAAGGCGGCAGAAATACAAAATATCATTAGCCTGACGATTTTCTTTCATGTAATGATACAGCAATGCTCTGTGTAGTATACACTTGTTTTAACTATATATTCGAAGTATTAATTATATATTGAGCACTGCTAAAGTAAATAACTAAAAATATATGCGCAATATATTATTCACAAAAATAAAGTATTTACACGAAACAATAATATATATGGT
Source organism: Euprymna scolopes (assembly GCF_053919585.1). Taxonomy (NCBI): domain Eukaryota; kingdom Metazoa; phylum Mollusca; class Cephalopoda; order Sepiida; family Sepiolidae; genus Euprymna; species Euprymna scolopes. The sequence continues at coordinate 110,359,692 of NC_136483.1, read as the reverse complement.
ATGAAAATATATGCATAGCACGTAAGCTACATCGAAACGTTCATGTTTTATTCCTGAAGTAAATGCAGTGACTTGTTTCTAAGTAGTGTTAATTCGGGGTGACTAACCAATCAGTTGATTTTATGACTCTATCTTGTTTTTTTTTAATTTATTTTTTTTTCTTAATAGTCAATGGGTATCAACTCTTTAAAAAAGATCGGGGCTTACACAAATAATCTGTTACTATTATTTGTCATACTGTCATTATTTTAAATTAATATTTCCGTTTCTCTTGTGATTACGACACAGTGGATAGAAATTTGAGTCTCAGAAAAACGACCCGGTTCTAACATACGCATGAGAATATATTTATAGAACTTAAGCTAAACAGGAGATCCCGGTGTTATTCCCGTTTGAAATCGCCGGGCTAAACTGCCTAGCGATTCACTACGGATATGAAACGCAGGAGCTTCTGTGCAGCTTAATTGCTATACATATAGTTTCATATTTTACAATCTAACTCTAATCACATATTGAGCACTGTTGGAAAAATCATTACAGTCGATAAATAAAATATATCTTTACAAAATTTTATATTGGTACACGATATAGTTATATATATATATGTATATATACATATGTATATATATATATATATATATGTATATATATGTATGTATATATATATGTATATATATGCATATATATATGTATATATCTATAATATAAAGCTGAATATCTGTGTGTGTGTGTGTGTGTGTGTGTGTCTGGTCACGAATAGGCTCCTATATGGCTGACTATTTTTAAAACAACTGATTACATATAATGATAGAAGATGTATCGAGATACAGGAACTGGTATGTTTGATCTGGCAGAACGGTGGTTCATTAAAGTTGTGGGGTCTCCGTTCGCGCCTGGTCCACAAAGTATTGAAATAAAAAATTAAAAAATTAAAAAAAAAAACGTTTACAAGTGTTTTTGATATAGATGTACATAATAATACTTTGATAAGTATGTTTTAACTTAAATAGGGATGGTATAATAAAATTGTGGGGTCTGAGTTCGCGCCTGGCCTCCATATAATGGAAATAGGCACAGACTTTAATAAGACTGTTCATATCTGTTCATATCTATCTGCGTAAGTATACTTTGATAATTGTGTTTCAGTTTGAAGAAATATGTTATAATAAAATTATGGGGTGTTCGTTCGCACCTGACCTCGGTAGAATGGAAATATGTCACACAATTTAACAAGGGTTTTTAATATAGATCCACAGTAATAAATTATGGGGTTTATCTATTTTATTTTTACTTTCATCATATTTTGTTTTGGTTTTGATACCCCCAAATTCAACCCAAATTTACAACCCTTCCTTTTCATAACCTATCATACTCTCATAAATAAGAGTGCATTTTCTGTAGGCTGTTTTTGAACCGAGTCAACGACGGGTACTTTTGCTAGTATATATATATATATATATATATATATATATATATATATATATATATATATATATATCACCTCTTATATCGTTTTCCCTGTATTGCCAGAAATGAACAACAGTCCAGGTATCGTGGGATGCTGATGACAGCAAACCTTGATGAAACCCTGGCCCATTTAAGGCTTACGTATATAAGGTAGATTACAAATACCTTGAAATCCACGCACTCACCAACACCTCTACACATTCTTATATTTTTTATTGTTGACTGCATTTGCTTTCAATCTGGTTGGCTCTCCTGTTTAGTATACACCAACCATTGTTTGCTTATCCGTCCCACTGCTCTGCACTTCTTGTGAAGCTTGTATTTCGACAGCTGTTTCGGTTAAACTTTTTTTTTACTTAGTATTAAGTAAGTTGTCATTTTCTGTAAGTGAAATCTTAGATCAAGTTTATACAACGTAGGATTAAAATTGTCCGACACATTTTCTACTTAACATAAAGAAAACAAAAACAAAAGTGTTTATGGACTTGTCGATTATAACTACGCAACTATCTAATCGCATCATCTCCGAGTGCCTTTGATATATCCTGATATAATGAAGATACGTCGTTAGTGCGTAACTGAACGTAACTCACGGTTTGTATCATAATTATTAAACATGATGTGCTGCATGTTTACATTTTTCTTTCTTTCTCTTTCTTCGTCTTTCTCTCTGTCTTTCTCTCTTTCTATCCATATATTCATATGTACACACACACACGTACACACACATACATACATACATACACACATTCTTTTGTAATCAATTTTCACCCCAAACAAGGCAAAAGGGCAAAGGGGGCTACTATCGGGGACATAAGTTGCAGGGGCATTATGAAGGGGGATGAGTAGCAAGATGTTTGTTCACATTACACTTGAACTTCTGCATGTCATTACAGTATGGGAAGCAGGAACCCGTAAGGGAGTTCCAAAGTCTAGCATTTCTGGGGAAGAAACTATTTGAGTAAAAGGCTTTCTTACACCTAGGGATCAGTACTGTAAAGGGTAGGGACTTATCTGCTTGTCGGGTTTGTCGGGGTTAGTCACGTCGAGAGGGTACAAGTGCTTGTAGTTCGTCAGAGCATTAATCATCAAAGTACGTGTAGTCCAGGCAGAGGGATGCAACATTTCGTCGGTGGAACGGAGGCCGCAGCCTAGATGACAGTTCAGGACCTATCAGGTTGGCGACTCTCTTTTGTATCCTGCCCAGGAGTGAGATACAGGCAGCAGATACACCAACCCAAATGTGACAACAATACTCCATATATGGGCCTTATAGAGATACAAGATACTTTCAGGCGTAAGTAATTTCTAACATAGTAGGGAGAGCCCACATTCTTCGCAGCAGCCTTGGCAATGCTCTCAATGTATCTATTCCAGTTCATGTTCCCTGTAAACGTTAGGCCGAGGAGTTTAAGGGAAGTACTTTCAGATAATGTGTTCTTGGCCATTGTTACAGGTGGTAGAGTATATACATGTAGCTATATATTTCCCCAAAATCCGTGGCCTTGATGGAACTAGAGACTAAAACTTGCTGTTATGGATTCAAATGATCTTAAATAACGGCAAGGGAAACTTGGTTTTAAATATTTCTCATGTGTTATATCTTCCCTATTATGAATATCTCCAGTATCAAATAGTCCTTATATGCTGTGGAAATAGGCACAGACTTTAATAAAGACTGTTCATATCTGTTCATATCTATCTGCGTAAGTATACTTTGATAATTGTGTTTCAGTTTGAAGAAATATGGTATAATAAAATTATGGGGTTTTCGTTCGCAACGAGGGGAGATATGACATTTCGTAAATTCTGATAAATAGTCGCTGAGATTTGTAACTCATAAAATGGCCAAAAAAGTCATTATCTATCTATCTATCTCACTCTCTCTCTCTCTCTATGTATATATATATATATATACATATATATGTATATATATATATATATATATATATATATATATATATATATATATATATATATACTGTGTAAGCAAAAACAAGACTTCAAAACAAGGTGTTGGTGGCAACAAAAAGTGTATTTCAGTTTACGTTACAATTGTTTCCATGTCCAGTTCGACAATTTCAAGCATTATGTCGTTTGGAAATTTTCAAAACCAGCATTTATTCAGACTTTATGAATAAGCGCACATTTGGCAATGGACCATTTTCTTTTTGAAGAGAAGGAAGGAAGGGGAATCCCTAGCTAGAAAGGCATGCGAGAAACATCTACCTTTTTTGTGGTTACGGAAAATTCCATATATTAATGCTAAATTATAAAATTTTATAATTTTGTAGCTTACTCTTTAAGTCAACCATTTTTGGCTTAAAACTCATTGGTATATGAAAAAATTACTGAATTTCACGAACTCAGTATAATTACATATAAGTCTATATATATATATATATATATATATATATATATATATATATATATATATATATATATATTTAGACAAATGTTATTGAAAATGACGGAATTCTTTTGTTTCACTATCTTCGTTTTTACTTTCTCCAATCTCCGAATAATTATTTTTGTGTTTTTGGGGGGTAGTTTACGAATTTAATTGCCCATTAGGAGAATGTATCTCTAATACTACTAACTACATAGGTCATACTACAAACACGTTGTTACGAAGACTAACTCTCCACCTCTCCGCAACACTTAAAAAACATGGCTGCCATCATTCCGAATTTCGAAGAATCATGGTTGAAAATACCAAAGTTTTACAAAGCGATAATCATATAAATAGATAGAAAATATTGAAAGCTTTGTATATGCAAACAAAGAAGCCTCAGGTAAATAATGTAAAAGTACGAATGTTATCGAAATATTTTAAAATGCTTAGGGTCATAAATTTTAAATATCCATAAAAAATGATTAGAAAAAAATAATAATTCGACTATATGTAAATATCTATGTAAACTTTTTCCTCCTGTTAAAACTGTCTTCCCACATTATTTTAATTAGCCAATACGTTACTATGAGAATATATATATATATATATATATATATATATATATTTAAATAAGGGAGTACTCACCAACAACGTGTATTTTTTAACATTATTTTATTATTCCATGTCTTGGTTTTTCATTGAGAATTATGTTTGGATCATTGTAATAACGTTTTTAAGTCAATGAAATCGTTTTTACGCGCGTTTCAGACGTTCTGTGAAGCGTCCTCGTCAGAAATTATTATCAAATGTGGTGGAGATGTAAAAATGGCAATTTTCGTAGTTCATTTGAAGTGTTTCCAAGGAGTGGAGGCTTGTAAGTGTTTATTATTCATTGGCATGTTAAATTTTTATTACTCTTTTATTGGGCTTGTCGAGGCCACTGACCTAGCTGTAGTCACTCTCTCTTTCTGCTAGTGTTTTTTTTTTCTTTTCCTTTAGGGTGGGGTAGGGTATGTGTGTGTGTGTGTGTGTGTGGTGTGTGTTTGTGTGTGTGTGCGCGTGTGTGCGCGTGTGTGTGCGTGTGTGAGTTTGTTTTTATTGGTTTGAGAATGTGTATACTGTTTTATAGTATTATGAGGTTATTTGCTTCCTTAGGAAGGAGACTGTGATCCGAGGTCGTTACTAATGTGTATGTGTGAGGAGGGGGGGACCAGCTCTTCTGAAATAAGAGTAGGGATGCTTTCATTCTATTTTGATATTTATTTTTTGGATTCTTGGATTTTAGTATTGTGATTTTTCTTTTTAGTCTTTTCGGGTATTCCTTATATTATGTTTGTTTAGAAAGAGGGGTGTATTTAAAATATGTATAGGGGATTTTTTTAATGTTTCTATTTATTTGTCTCCCCATGTGGGTATGGCCAGACCCAGGATCGGTTCCTAGTGTGGGGAAGATTTTGTTCTCCAGAGGTGGGGAGCAATTATAGGGGGGATAGGTATGGGAGGGGGATGATAGAAGGGATGATAGTTGTTTCAGTCATGAGGGGGTTCTCCTCCACTGACTGAGGAGGGAGCGAGGTGTTGGAGCAGATATTATACTATGGTTCTAGGTGTTTCCTAGTGTTGTTGGTTTCGAGGTTAAGTAGGGTTGCTATTGTTCAGTGTGTTGTATTAGAGATAGGGGTGTTATGTCACACACACAAACACACACACACACACACACACCCTACCCCACCCTAAAGGAAAAGAAAAAAAAACACTATCAGAAAAAGAAAGTGACTACAGCCACACAAACCCAATAAAAGAGTAATAAAAATTGAACATGCCAATGAATAATAAACACTTACAAGCCTCCACTCCTTGGAAACACTTCAAATGAACTACGAAAATTGCCATTTTTATATCTCCAACACATTTGAAAATAATTTCTGACGAGGACGCTTTACAGAACGTCTGAAACGCACGTAAAAAGGATTTCAATGACTTAAAAACATTATTACAATGATCAAAACATAATTTTCAATGAAAAACAAGACAAGGAATAATAAAATAATGTTAAAAATACACATTGTTGGTGACTACTCCCTTATTGAAATATACATCTTTCTTTCGTTGGAATTTCTTAACCCATTTTATATAAATAAATAAATATATATATATATATATATATATATATATATATATAAAATACCAAACTTTATTTTTATAATACAATGCTACGAAATAATATTAATGAGGATGACGGAAATGTTCCAATCGAAGGCGCTCGCTAAACATACATACGGATCTGACTTAAATAATTTGGGGTGGGGGACACAAAAAGAATTACTCGGAGATTGGAAAAAATGAAAAAGAAGAGAGTGAAACAAAAGAATTCTACAATTTTCAATAACATTTGTCTCAATGAAAATATGCTGCTTAAATATACCCAACATATATATATATATATATATATATATATATATATATATATATATATATATATATATATATATATATATATACTAGACTACCCGTGACCCGTTGGGTCAGTATGTTATATTAGCTATGGAATTCATTTATGAGCGTGACACTTATGACGTAAAGGAAATAGTTTTTTTTTGACATAACAGAAACATTTCTATGAAAGTATATTAAAATGAAAAAAGAATATAGATAGATTTCTATGAGTCGTCCTGTTTATTATAATTGATTATTTTTTAAGAAAACATTTACAGTTACTGAATTATAAGTGGTTGGCCAGACTTATAGGTAAATGTGCACTGAACAGATACCATAATACTTATTATAGTTTAATTCAAATTTTTATATCTCTGCTTTTTTTTACATTGTTCATTTCTGTATTACGTTTAAGTTATTTTAAACACCACTCTTCCCATGTTAAATAATAATTTCGAAATAATAACGTTAATATTTCAGCGTCCCAATTGTTCTTTTTTTTCGCGTTTAAATTATCTAAACTGTTAATACTGTCTGCTTTTTTTACATCGTTCATTGCTGTATTACGTTTAAGTTATTTTAAGTCCCACCCTTCCCATGTTAAATAATTATTTCGAAATAATAACGTTAATAATTCACTGCGCAGGTTTTGCGCGCATGCTTAACCGGATGTCGTAAACCAGAAAGTGTGTTACATACATCGTTAAAAGATCATTTGAGTTTTATAATTATACTAGCGGGGGTACAGTTTTATAATTATACTAGCGGGGGGTACCGTTGCCCGGGTGTTTTTAGGTGTGTGTATGGGGGGATAAGTAATAACCCTGAAACGATGTTAAAAAAATTAGAAACCCCCCCCCAAAAAAAAAACAGCGAAAAAAACCCCGCTGTGTGTATAGAGGGGAAGTAAACTAAAGAATAAGCGAAGTAAAAAGAATACAGAAACGTTTTACGCGTGTCTAAAGATGTAAAAAAAAAAATAGTTTTGGTCGTGAGGCTGGATACTAAATTAGATCATCGCGGGAGCGTTACGAGATGACGTAGCAGTATTTTATCTTTATTAAATTACTTATTTCGTTTCCTGTCTAGACATCTCTCTATATCTGTCTCTCTCTCTCTGTTTGCGTTTGTGTATCTCTCTCCCTCTCTCTCTCTCTCTCTCACACTTCGTCTTGCTTACTCTAAAGACTGGAAAATGGCGTCTGGCTGTTTTTTTTTGTAAAAACTTCGATCGTTAATATTTTTTGTAAGCGTATTTTTTTTACTTCAGATTTTTGGCTTGTTATTGTTCGTTTAACTATAGTATCTAACTATTTTGTATGTGCTAATAACTTTGGTAACGTTGCCATAGTGTAGAAGTTCATAGTTTAGCTTGTGTAAGGGTTAATTTTTTTACCGATAACATGTTTTTTTTAAATTCAGACTGCCATTAGAGCTGGCTGACGTCAAGATCACGTGACATGACTCAGCGGGTTTTAAATACAAGTTGACCCAAAATAAACGGCCCCGTGTATACTTTATGTAGAAGAGTTGACGCCCGTATTTTTGGGGGCAGTTATAAATCGATTTAAAAAATATGTAATGTTTAACATTAAAATGTCACTTTTTTGGGACCCCCTGCAGAAAATCGATCAATTGACGCACTTTTGATGGTCGTTTTGATCTAATTTTTCGATATTTTTCGTCCGGAGGGTGA